>NC_045556.1:4023586-4122407 GCF_009769535.1 Thamnophis elegans | reverse complement strand
TTCCTAGGTGGTAAAATGAGGACCCAGATTGTTGTTGAGGGCAATATGCTGACTCTGCAAACCTCTTAGAGAGGGCTGAAAGCCCTATGAAGCGGTATATAAGTCTAACTGCTATTGCTGTTGCTATTCTATTTTTGGCTTCCTTGTTCCTAAAAGGACTTCTATCTTAGGATTCCTCTGTCCTTTTTTTTTGTTCTTTAACCACTTTCCCATTTTGTACGCAGAAAATGCCAATCTTATGTCCCGTTTTCTCCGCTCCTGCCCAACTCAGCGACAAATATGTATTTTTAAAGAAAATTTGCTGGATGTCTTGTCACATCGCGATTTATTTGTCCCGATTTAATCGAGAGAGACAGGAATTAGCGTCTGTAGATCCGCCTGGATCCATCCCACCCCCCGTCATCATAGTGAATTGCAGCACGAAAGAATGTTAACGTCCCATCTACACAACTGTTTTGTTCCTTTAGGTGCCTGTGTGCTGTTTATTTATGTATTATGTATTTTATTTATTTATTTATTTATTTATTTATTTATTGTTATTTATTATTTGCACTTATTCGTGCCTATGGAGCAGTTAGCGTGAAATTTCACCAGGGGCAGAATCCGTGGTGCAAAACCAAATTCTCCCAATCTGCTGAAGAAAAGCTGATATAATTAAAATGTAATATTAATGAAATGCCCCACCCACCCCCAACGGGGAAATGATCGAATTGCCACTGGGTTTCCAGCGTCGGTTGAACATCTTTAGGAGAAAATTCTCAGTCTGCAAAAAATGAGGTCAGAAAATTGCGAGAAAGATTTGAGGTAGTCCGCAATTTACCACCATTCAGTGAGGGACTATTCACAGTTACAATGTCACTGAAAAAAAAATGACTCACAACCTCTCCTTGCACTTACGACGGTCGTGGCATCCCCAGGATCTTGTGATCAAAATTTGGGAACTTGGAAACTGGCATGTGTTTACACTGGTTGCAGAGTCACGGGGTCACAAGCTTATGATCAGCTTCCCATCAGCAAATCAACGGGGCAAGCTGGATTTACCTAACAACTGCACGATTCATTTAATGACCGGGGTGATCTGCTTAACAACCAGGGCGAAAAAGGCCCCAAGATCAGGCAAACCCTCCCTTAGCAACCATTTTGCTTAGCAAGGAGAATTCTGCTCCCCAATTGTGATGGTAAATTGACCCAATTATCTACATATCTCTCAAGAACTTTGAAGGATTCGAATACAAATTACTTGTAATCAATTCGACCCATTAAGGAAAGTTGGTATCTTTTTGTAATCTAGGCACCTGCAGGGGGAAAAAAAAAGATAGAAATGGATCTTCCTGAGGTGGACCAATCTATTCCTCTGAGGCAATTTATGACACAAAATCAGATTTCACCTCTGGGGGATGTGGGGCTACAGGAGAAGGACCAAGAGAGAGCCACGACTGGAGTTGAGAGACCACTTAATGGATAAATAGCAATCCTTCACCTGCCCAAAGATGGTATTGCTTGGCTGGAGAAGATCAGAGAAATGGAAAGATCTCCCCATTTTTCATGACGGCTTGGCGATGACCACAGGAGGCGTGGAATCTAAGGTGATGGCCTTCACCATCTGGTCACAGTAGCCATGTTGACATTTTTGACAGTAGCCATCTTGACTCTGACAGAAGCCAAGCTAGCCCAAGCTACCAGGTGATAGCAATCTACAGCGGTGGGATTCCAAATCTTCTCCTACCAGTTCTACGAGAGAGAGAGCTGATCAGCTGAGCTAAAAAACAAAGGAATATAGAACATGGAACAGCGGAGGTGGGAGGGCAGGGCCAGCCACAGGTGCTATTTGCCGGTTCTCTGAACTACTCAAAGTTTCTGCTACCGGTTCATCAGAACTGGCCTGAACTGGCTGAATACCACCTCTGGTAATCTATGTTGTGTTCCCCAAATTTTCAAAACACAATCGTTTCGTTCTCCTTTGGAACCACCTTACTTCCACCAGGCTACCCCCAAATCTCCCAGTATATAGAACATTCCTAATTGGTGTCCTTCTAGATGGATTCTCCTTCAGCTTCTGCTTTAGGCTGTGTTTCCTGCAGGCTCCGTTAAGCAAAAGAGACCCACCCTGGCTGAGGTGCTAAATAAAGTCGCCCCCACCTATGATAATTCCTTTTGACTCCTACCTCAGATGAGGTGAACCCAGAGAAGCTTCTGCATTCCAAGGCTGTCTCTAAATGCCCTTTTTTGGGGCAACATCGTTTACTCTTGTAACCCAGGAGAAGCTCACCTGGGAGAAACAGGCACGGAAGGTCAAGTTAAATCGAACATACTTTCTGTGAAGGGAATCAGGCTGGAGAAAAAACAATCCTGGTTTAGCCTCTTTTGACAGCACTCACAATCTGGGCCTCAGTGTCAGCTCTTTCTCCCAAGGTCAGGAGGGTCTTCAGCAGCGGTGGGATTCAAATTTTTTTACTACTGGTTCTGTAGGTGTGGCTTGTGGGCTTGGTGTGGCTTGGTGGGAGTGGCAGGAGAAGGATATTGCAAAATCCCCATTCCCTCCCCACTCCAGGGGAAGGATACTGCAAAATCTCCGTTCCCTCCCAACTCCAGGGGAAGGATACTGCAAAATCTCCATTCCCTCCACACTCCAGGGGAAGGATACTGCAAAATCCCCATTCCCTCCGTACTCCAGGAGAAGGATACTGCAAAATCTCCATTCCCTCTGCACTCCAGGAGAAGGATACTGCAAAATCGCTATTCCCTCCCAACCAGCTGGGACTTGGGAGGCAGAGAATAGATGGGGGCAGGGCCAGCCAGAGGTGGTATTTGCCAGTTCTCCAAACTACTCAAAATTTCTGCAACCGGTTCTCCAGAACTGGTCAGTACCTGCTGAATACCACCTCTGGTCCTCAGTTACATTTGAAGCTCTACCCAGTTTCCAGGGCTTCCTGGACCCTTTTAAAAGACGAGCCATTGCTGTTTTGTGCCTGGCCGAATGGCTGCTCTCATCAATGGGGAAATGCGCTAAGGAGACCAACCTTATTTTCTTCCTCTCTGGAACAGGCTGAGTCATTGGCAGCTCGCAACTGCAGAATGGGTGTCTTGGGACTTCCAGGGCCGAAATGGAAAATTCAGGCCAAGCAAGCAAGGTTAATGGAAGCCACAAAAAAGTTCCTCGGTTATTACATTACATTTTTCTTTCTTTTTTTCCTCCCTTTAAAAAAAAAAAAAAGAAAGGCACCATTTCCCATTAATCTGCGCCTGGCAAGCAGGAATGAACTGGTAGTGGTTCAAAAGATGTCTGGATGTATAATCCTGTAGGATGCTAGTAGGAATTTGGACCTGGATCTGGGCGTGCATCTAAGGAGGTCAGCAATGCTAACTTATTGGGGCCTTGATAGAAGAGAATATTTGCAGTTCGAGGTTGAATGGGGGGGTGTCTTTGGTGCGCCTTGAGGTTGGTTGTTTCCTTGCAGATGTATCATGGTACCGTATTTCCCCGAAAATAAGACAGGGTCTCATTTTTTGACCCCCTAAAATTAGTGCTTGGCCTTATTTTTGGGGAGGTCTTATTATTTTTGAGGTGCAGGAGGCCCCTTAACTTTGGCCAGCGGTCTGGGGATCAGCTGATCCAGAGAGGGCCGGAAGTTCTGTCTCTATTTCTGGCACACTCTTGCCTGCCCCAGTGTTCGCTGGGCCTGCGGTTCTTTTTGAGGCCGCCACTAAGAGAAGGGGCGTGGGAGCTAAGATTTTTGGGAGGGGCCTCTGTGAGGCTGTTCCGCATGGATGGCAGGTGTGTGTGTGGCATGTTCCCCCCTTCCCCCCAGGAAATGGCGGGGACAATGTCTGTGCATGCATTTAAATATTTTAGGAGAGGCCTTATTTTCAGGGGAAGGCTTATTTTAGCACAGGCGCTCATCTGGGGAGGTCTTATTTTCAGGGAAACAGTAACCTCATCAGGACTACTAAAGAGTGAGGTTTGCTCTGAGCAAACACCACTCCATTTTTAGCATTGATGATGTTATCTAGGTGGGTTATGAAAGGTCTTGTGAGAAAACAACCAACCTCAGAGAATACCGAAGACTTCACAGAGTCATATAGGATCCCAAAGTTATTCTTGGCTGTAGGATATAACTAGAGAGGTTAGTCCTCCAAACATTGCCCAAGCTGCCAGTCTCCCACCCCATTGATTATGTTAGGTGGGAACTGTTAAGAGGCACATCTGGAGGTCCAAATACTCTCTCACCAGATGGGAACACGGCAAGTGCAGCGTTCTTGAAATCAGGGTCTTTGGCATGATGCTATCACCTGAAAAACTCTCCAAGGTCCATAGCAGAGATCATGAAGGCCTAAAGGTAGCTTGTCTACTGCAGGTCAGATCATCCATTCATTTATCTCATTGCTGTCTGTTCAGACTCAAGCTATGGAGCTATATCTCATCCCTTGTCACCCGGTCCTTTTAATGGGAGGATCAAAACTGGGGCTTTGACCACGCAAAGCAAGTGTTCTACCACCACTGTGGTACCATTACCCCCTACAGACTTTAATCTGGCCTGATCAGGGGTGGGTTTCAACCGGTTCGCAGCGGTCCCCACGGTTGGTCAGTGAACCCGGAAGTAAGTAACTTCCAGGAACGCCGAAGGGCCCATCCGCCCGCCCGCGCTCCTTACCGGTCTTTGAAGGCTTCTGTGCTTCCACAAAGGCGCATGGCACATACAGCACCTGCGCGATTCTCCGCAAGCAGCTGGAGCATCACGCAGGCGCTAAGACACATGCATGAACTGTGCGCGTGCACGAGGACGTCACCGGCCCCATTCCAACCGAATCAGTTGGAACGGGATAAGCAACCCACCAATGGGCCTGATGGAATAGAGATACCCTTAAGGTGATCTCCATTGGGATGAAGAATTCCTTGACAAGGAAGGAGTAGCTCCATTCAGAATAACAAGGACCTCTGAGTCTTCACATATTGCTGAACCTAGCATCATACAAACCAAAGGTTTCTGTTTCCTACAGCATCATCCCAAGAAATTTGCCCACTGATATTGGAGAAGGCCCATATATGCAGCTCCCAACGTCTCCTGCTATATTGGGTGAAGAAGTTGGGATTCCATTGCAACATCTGGAACGCAATGGGTTCCAGGTATTCAAAATGGACATATCGTCCTTTCTTCTTGGATAACCCGTATTGTGCCTTAAGCAAACCAATCAATTCAAGAAACCCAAATCAAAACCCAATGGTTCAAGAGAAACAGAACACTAATAAATTACATCCCCTTATATAAATACACACACATATATATCACATCCCCTTGAGGTTCCTTAGTTATCAGCAGGTAATACTTCTTTGTATCTCAACTGTATCACAAACCAGGTTTGATCCAGGTTTGAAAGGAAGGACCAAAAGAAAAGGAAGTGCACATATCAAAAAGTCAAGATGTTGCATTCCAATTAGCTATAGGAAATAGGTTTTTTTTTTTATTATTTCAAGTTTTCATAAAAATCCTTAATTATTGAAATCAAAAGTTACAGAGGAAGTATGTAACTTTTTATGGTTTGCTGTTTTGATTTTTTTTTTTCAGTTTGCTGCTGTCTTTTAAGATCGAACACAGGAGTCCATCAGAGTTATGTCCTACAAACAAGGGAAGATTCTGGAGACGTCAGCAGAACATTTTCACAAAGGAGGAGGAGGAGGAGGAGGAGGAGGAGGAGGAGGAGGAGGAGGAGGAGGAGGAGGAAGTGATGCGGGATTGTGGGGAGAGAAGGAGGGGCTGGGAGAGCTGAGTGGAGAGAAAGGAGGTTGGCATCTGTGTTGACTGTTTGCAGTCACCGTCATCATCGTTTGATAAAAAAAACACTGCCCGTCCTTAGTAGTGCCGTCTCTGTTCTCCGGTTCTTCATCCTCAGATCATTTTCATGTTGAACTTGCGCGGCGCGTCAGCAGCGGAACTGATGCCCGCATCGGATTTCCGTGGGACGTACTCGATTTCAATATTGTGCTTGGTGTTCCCTTTGCCTCTGCTCCAAAGGAAGAGAAGCACCAGGCAGAAGAGCACGACTCCCAAGAAGGAGATGAAGCCCATGGTGGTGGCAATGATGAGGGTCTTGATGTCGAAGGGGAAAGGCACGGTGGCACGCGTGCTGTTGGCATCACTCTCATTCGGCTGGTTGGAGATGAAAGCGAAGGTCTTATTGGGTTGGTGGGGCCAGTCGGGGGAATAACTGCGGACGTGCAGGTGCGCCAGCATGGTGTCATTGCCTCCTGCGTTGCTGGCGATGCATAGGTAGGTGCCGTTATCCTGAATCTGGGCGTAGCGCACCTCCAGAGTGCCATCGGGGAAGACGGTGAGCCGCCCGTTGGTTTTGGTCGAGATGAGGTGCTTCCTTGGCGACAGCCACATAATGACCGGAGGTGGGTCTCCATCTGCACGGCAGATGAACTGCACGGTGTGGCCCTCGTCCACGAAGATCTGCTGGGGTTTGCGGTCCCGTATCCGCGACCGGCGACAAATGAAGTAGTTTGGCAGGAGCGCCTCTGAAAAATCCTTGAACTGTTTCCCCTGGACAAATTCGGGAGTCGCACAGGTGGGTTGACGCTTGTTGAAGTTCAGCCTCCAGCGACGTCGGAAGATCCAGAGAAGTCGGCAGTCGCAGGCCAAAGGATTGTTATCTATGATAAGGGTTTCCAGATTCCCCACAGAGTGGAAGGCTGATTCTTCCAGTGTGTTCAGGAGATTCCCTGAAACATTCAAGATCCGCAAGTAGTTCAGGCCCCGGAAAGCGTATGGTTCCACCACCGAGAGTTGACCCCCGACCAGCTGTATCTCCTGAAGCCTGAGTAGGTCATGAAGCATGGAGCCTTCGATGCTGGCAATGGGGTTGTAGGACAGGTTCAGAAACCTAAGATAGACCAGGTGCCTCAAGGAGACGTAAGGTATGGATGTCAGGTTGCAGTGGGTGATGGACAGAGATGTCAGGTTGAGTCCGTACAGGCAGTTGGATGTCATGGTGTCTAGATAGGGCCAGTGTGAAATCTCCAGGATTTTGAGTCGATACAGCCTCTTAAAAGAGTAATCCCTGATGGCGTTGATGTTCAGGTGGCGCAGCTGTAGCACAATTAAGCCATGCAAGTGAGAGAGGGCTTCCGTAGGGATGGAGGTCAAGTTGCATTTCTCCAAGGTCAGATGTTCTAAGCTGTTGAGCCCACTGAAAGCCCGGTGGGAAATATAGACAAGGTCATTGTCCCCAACCTCCAAAGACTTGAGGTTGTACAAGTCCTGGAACATATAATCCAGAAGGATCACAATTTTGTTCTCACTAATGTCCAACTTGGTGAGGTTGCTGAGTCCCGTAAACACTCCGAGGGGGATAAGTTTGAGCCGGTTGCTCCTGAGACCCAGAGTCCTGAGGTGGAAGAGGTTATTGAAAGCCCCTGGCTCAATGCCGCTGATGATGTTCTCGTTCAACTCCAACTCCTCCAAGTGAGGAAAATTGACAAACTCGTCCTGGTTGAGAGTCTTGATGCGGTTTTTCCCCAAATCTAAAAGTTTGGTCTCGGTGGGGATGCCCTCAGGAACGGTCATGTATCGCTTCCGGTGGCAAGTCACTGAGCGTTCCTGGGCCGAGCAGTCACAGCGGGGTGGGCAACCCGTGGCAGAGCCTGAGAGGATGGATCCCAACATCAAGATGAGAATCGGCTGCCAACAGGCCAAGATTGGGCAATACATACTCCACTTCCCCGCCACCATCCTATCTTTTACCTGCAGAGGAGACAGGAGAGAGAAAAAAGAAAACAAAGGGTGAGTAACTAGGGGCGTCCAACTTTCATAGTTTGCTCATAACGTATACA
This sequence comes from Thamnophis elegans, assembly GCF_009769535.1. Taxonomy (NCBI): domain Eukaryota; kingdom Metazoa; phylum Chordata; class Lepidosauria; order Squamata; family Natricidae; genus Thamnophis; species Thamnophis elegans. The sequence goes on along the minus strand of NC_045556.1, from coordinate 4,114,576 downwards.
ACCAATCAATCAAAACAGAGCTGGAAGGGACCTTGGAGGTCTTCTGTCCCAACCACCTGCTCAAGCAGGAGAACCTGTACTATTTCAGACAAGCCAGACAAGAAATAATGGATGGAAACGGATCAAGGAGAGATTCAACCTAGAAATAAGGGGGAATTTCTGTCAATGAGAGCCATCAACCCATGGAACGGAAGTTGCCTTCAGAGGTTGTGGGAGCTTCATCCCTGGAGGCTTTCAAGAAGAGGCTGGACTGTCATCTGTCAGGAATGGTGTAGGGTCTCCTACTTGGGCAGTGGGTTGGACTAAATGACCTCCAAGATCCCTCTGTTAATAACTCTGTTATTATTCTGTTGTTTAGAAGTTGTGGGAGCTGGCGCTCTTAATGAAGGAATCTTTTGAGTTCACATCAGAGGGTTTGTTGTGTTTTGGAGAGCAGGGTCATAACACAGCAATTCTACCCAGTTTCCCTGGATGCCTGGAAAGAGGACTGGTTCAAGTTACCTTACTGAGGCCTGACCACTCGTGAGCCCTCTACCAAACCACCTACTTTTAATCTGCCTTGTGCTATCTGGACAGAATTAGATGTAACCTTTGGAAGAAGTGCTTCTGTTTTATATCAGTGGTGATGGAAAGATTCCCCTTGTGGTGATTGTGGTGCAGATATGCAAACTGTTAAACCTTTTGTGCAAGACTGCCCACGATATAAAGTTCTCTGGTTCTTTAGATCTGCATGAAGCAACAACAGAGGATACCTGAACTGGACATCCAATTAGGGGGCCACAGCTGTAGCCCCATAGAAGTTCTGGATAGAATTGTCAGGGTTCCAAATAGCATCCAAAATTAAATCAGAGTCCCAGGCAAAGGATTCCTCAAAGTTCCAATTTATGAAGAGAGCCATGTTGGCACATCTGGGGAAACCCGAATCTGAAAGCTTCCCGGTTTTCCCCACTCAGTTGAAAGTTTAAAGAAAACATATACAAGATGGTTTATAGGTGGCACTTCCCCGCAACGAGGTTAGCCAAAATGTTTCCTGGGTTATCTCCACTGTGTTGGAAATGTGGAAGAAGGGATGGCACATTCTACCATATTTGGTGGTCCTGTACTGAGGCCACGAAATACTGGAGAAGGATTCAAAAATGGCTAAAAGAGGTTACCGGGGCAAGCATGGAATGGAAACCCGAGACTTTTTTTACTAAGCATAAAACCAGAAAACATGAGTTAAATCTATATGGCATTTGAGCCTACATATAATTGTGGCCACAAGAATAACCTATGCGCAATTTTGGAAATCTACTACCCTACCATCGGAAGATGCCATAATTAAAAAGATTTATGAGTGTGCAGAAATGGAGAGAATGACGGGTTGGCTGAGGGACGAAGGAGAAACGGAACATTATCTTAGCTGGAACCTATGGTATATGTGGGCGACAAAGAGAACAGCAGGGACTTAAAACGGGGAAAGTTAAATAGCTGCTGTTAACAATGGGAACTAAAAGTGAACATGGGTATTGTAATAGATCCCTGAACTTTGTAACGAGAAGATGTTGGTTAGAGACTAAACAATGAGGAAGAAAAAAAAACACGTTGGGCTGTGAATGACTGTCACCGTGGGGTGTGTGTGTGTGTTGTATGTTTAAAGTTGTACTTGTATTAGTATGTCTTATTTTTTTAAAAAAAACCTATAACCAATAAAGATTATTTGAAAAGAAAAAGTTCAAGATCCTGCCCCCACACCCACAAGTCCATCCTATGGTCCAATCTTCCTCTTCCACGCCATCAGCTTCCACACATCCAGTTCCGGCCAGGTGCAGAGACATAGGATGCCCTTGGCTTTCTAGACAGAATGTCATTATGGCTACATATCACCCAACTCCATATAATCCCCCCCTCCAATTCCCCCCACAATAGAAAATGAATAGTAGAAAGTGCGGCAGGCCTGAAGTCCAAGAGAAAAGATGACTTGCAGACCTGACAATAATTGTGTGGATTGTGTGTGTGTTTGTGTGTGTGTGTTGGTTTACCACTCTTTGTCATGTCCTCATCATACGCTAAATAACACGAGGTCGAGAGGCTGCTTATATTCTCTGAAAACCCCTGTTCAGAGGGGTCCCTGTTGTGTCTGGTATATCAAATTATCTGGCAGAAGTGATGGCTTTGTCAAGGCATCCTACAAGAGCGCCTTCGCCTTATCAGAGGGATGTTATCACGTGATGCCCTACGACTTCTGGGGCCTCCATGTTTTATGTCGCTCAAGCTGTTACAAAGGATTGCATTGTGTTGATATTGCCTATTGTCCCAATTCTGATCTGCAGCCCCAGGAGCCGCGTTTATCTCCATTGTGATGTACATGCTCAGCATTCACGGTGGCTATTCCTTTTTATGCCCGGAGACGAGTGGAAGTGGCACGTTTCCTGTTCAAGGTTTGGCAGGATGGAGACTGCCGAATGCTATTTATGGCTCTTGACTATGGACATTGCTTTCCTGGTGTCTGTGTAGAATATCTTCTCTCTGTTAGACAGAGATGAACAGTCCCTGCTTCAATTTCTGCAGGACAGCCGATCCTGACAATCCCAAAGTACCAACTCTGACGTTAACGGAGAAAACGCTGAGTTGGCGATCCTGCGGAGTAAAATGTCAACACACGACATGATCATAGTCGTCTTAAACAGTGGTGGGATTCAAATAATTTAACAACCAGCTCTCTGCCCTAATGACCAGCTGGGTGGGTGTGGCTCGGTGGTCATGTGACCATGTGGGCATGGCCAAGTCAAGGTCAATCAGGTTGATGGACGCTTCACCTTAGCTGTTACAATGTAATAAGGGTTAACCGGAGAGGCAGTTTCTGTAAGCAGGGCAATAAAGATTAGGCTAGAAACAACACCAGAATGTTTCCTTCCTGCCTTCCTTACAGGATTAGCCCTGTAAAGTGGGAAAAAACAAAATGAGATTTTTCCCAACAACCGGTTCTCCGAACTGCTTAGAAAGTTACCAACCGGTTCTCCCAAATAGGTGAGAACTGGTTGAATCCCACCACTGGAGTCAAGCTATTCTCCAAAGCACTTGAAGGCAGGACAAGAAGGAATGGGGGGCAACTCATCAAGGAGAGAAGCAACTTAGAACTAAGGAGAAACAAGGCAATAAAGATCAGGCTAGAAACAACACCAGAATGTTTCCTTCCTGCCTTCCTTACAGGATTAGCCCTGTAAAGTGGGAAAAAACAAAAGGAGATTTCTTCCAAAAACCAGTTTTCTGAACTGCTTAGAAAATTAACAACCGGTTCTCCTGAATAGGTGCGAGTCGGCTGAATCCCACCACTGTTTAAGGAATGTAAGAATATGAGCAGTGACCGGCTGGATTCACCCATCCATCCATAAGATCGTTGCTGTTATTAAACCATGTAAAGGCACCTACTCTCTTCTCCACCGAGTAGTAATGGAACTATCCAACACCCATGCAAATGATAACTTGATAAGTTATCCCAAATGATAAGGGTATCAATAACTTCCCTCTCAACTGATATCTTACTGGGTTTTAATTCCCTCAAATAACCTTTGGATTGCCACCGCTTCTTATTTACCTTATATATACTGGACTACTGCAATGCGCTCTACATGGGGCAGCCCTTGAAGAGTGTCCGGAGACTTCAGCTTGTCCAGAATGCAGCCGCGCGAGCGATTGTGGGTGCGCCTCGGTACACCCACGTTACATCTATCCTCCGCGAGCTGCACTGGCTGCCTATCGGTCTCCGGATACGCTTCAAGGTGCTAGTCATCACTTATAAAGCCCTACAAGGTATTGGACCTGGGTACTTGAGAGACCGCCTCCTGCCAATTACCTCCCTACGACCAATTAGACCCCACAGATTAGGCCTCCTCCGGGTTCCATCAGCCAGCTAGTGTCGACGGTCGACCACCCGGAGGAGGGCCTTCTCTGTGGCTGCTCCGGCCCTCTGGAACGATCTCCCCGTGGAGATTCGGACCCTCGCCACCCTTCAGGCTTTCCGAAAAGCCGTTAACACCTGGCTGTTCCGGCAGGCCTGGGGCTCCTGAGTTCCACCCCTACTCGAATTGTTGTGCGCGTTGTGACTTTTTAAATTGTTTTGTATTGTTGTTTTGTTTTTGTCTTTTTACTTTTTGTATTGTGACCCTTCCCTTCTGGTTTGTCAGCAGCCCTGAGTCCCTCCGGGAATAGGGCGGCATACAAGTTGAATAAACCAACCAACCAACCAACCAACACATCCAAAGAATCAGAGAAGGGGTGGAAAAAAAAACATGGTTTCACAAACATCTTTTTCCTCTTGTTATACTCATTTAGACCTGTCATCTCGCTGATAAGGGGATGTTGTTTTTGCAAGTGCAAAGAAAAAAAAACGGAGAGAAGAAAGAACAGGCATTTTCCTCTTAGGAGAGAGGCGAAGGCGGGGGAAGGAACACAGCCTCCGACAAGTTAATAAACTTCCTAATGATTCTGAATCAGAACTGTGTAGTAGATGCTACTCTGGAATATTTTACAGCCTGGCAAGTGGAAAGGAGCAGCAATTGTGATCTGTTGTTTTTTTGGTGTGTGTGTGTGCATGTGCACATTTCCACACACCCTTATAGCATTTATGGGGTTCTCTTGCTAAGAATCATCTTTGTTATGTTCCTCAGGATTCCCATCTACTCTAGTCTCTGTATTGTTGAGAGAGGCACTGAAAGAAAGGAAGAGAGGAAGTAGAAACATTACTGGCCCAGCAAAATAGAGTCATCAAGAAGTCTAAGGGGTCTCATTAAGATGAAACTCAGAAGCTCATTATAGTGAAGAGAACTTCAACGGATGTTGGAGTGAAATGTTTCATGGCACAGCTTCTTGATGGAGAGCTAATCTTCCACCACAGGAAGAGGAAGAGCGTACGTGTGATCCCTTGATATAACAAGACCTACACTTTTACATGATTCATCCAACAGGATGATGAATTCCCAGAGTGGACTTCATTTCATTTGATAATCAGATCATCAGAGGAAGCCTGGTTCTGATTTACACACAGAGAAAGAAGAAAAAAGCACAACTACTCCTAATTGCAGGAGAGTCCTTCTCCCCACCCCAGTTTTCCTAGCTAACACAAGAGCTGAGCAAGATCTAACTTGCATCAGAAGATATCATCAAAGAATGATTCGACCAGCTTAACTGCACCAAATGTCCTATTGACCTCTCCCCACCAAAATTGGTGTTCGTTCAAGCAGCCCCAGGATGAGTGGTAGCCAACCTTCTTATCCTATCATCAACATCTTTTCTTGATATACCTACATGAGGATGGGGAGATTGTTGAATGCATCCAGGCCTAGGACCTGGATATCTACGAGACCGTCTTCTGCCACATACCTCCCAGCGTCCAATAAGATCTCACAGGATGGGCCTTCTCCGGGTGCCATCGACTAGACAACGTTGTCTGGCGGCTCCTCGGGGAAGGGCCTTCTCTGTAGCTGCCCTGGCCCTATGGAACGATCTACCCCCAGAGATCCGGACCCTCCCCACTCTCGCGGCCTTCCGAAAGTCTATTAAGACCTGGCTTTTCCGGCAGGCCTGGGGCTGTTGACCTCATGAATGAGGTCCAGCCCCACTAAGGTTGAGTGCATGATGTGTCTTTTAACTTGCCTTGTCTTTCTTTCTTTTTTTTTAATTTTTAGTACACTTTTAAATTGTTTTTATGTAAGCCGCCCGGAGTCCTTCGGGATTGGGCGGCATATAAATTTATTAAACATTAAACATTGCATTTGGATCCAAGCTCCATAGAAATAGCAATAGCAGTTAGACTTATATACCGCTTCATAGGGCTTTCAGCCCTCTCTAAGCGGTTTACAGAGTCAGCATATATTGCCCCCAACAACAATCCGGGTCCTCATTTTACCCACCTCGGAAGGATGGAAGGCTGAGTCAACCTTGAGCCAGTGAGATTTGAACAGCCGAACTGCAGAACTGCAGTCAGCTGAAGTAGCCTGCAGTGCTGCATTTAACCACTGCGCCACCTCGGCTCTGCGCCTCCATGCTCTGAGTAGAGCTGGAGAGTCTAAAGGACAACTTTATGGACTTCTTTTTTTAGGGGAAAAGCACAACAGAAAATCCATATGTGCAAATTGTCACGGTCCCAACTAGTACATCAATGGATTATATAACCTGCCTACTTTGATGTGATAACCCAGATGACTTTCATCTCTCCTTGTGATAGAGGCAAACCATTTCTCTCCTGTCTTCTCTTCAATATGTAGCAGCCGTTCCCTTCCTCTCTTTCTGTCTTAATCTTAATTTCCCAAAGCTGAACAGATTCATTTCTTTCTGCCCGGTCTTCATGTCTTCCAGATGCTTTATTGTTGGTACTGCTCTTCCCTGATAAGTTCAGTGTCATTAATATATTTGAATATATTTATCCTCAGAAAGCCCTTGGATGGGAGACGGAGGGCCACTATCTCATTTCCTTTTATTATCCTGGGCTTCGTTTATCTGGCAATGCGCAAAAGCAACATCTCAATACATTTAGATAACGAGATGTTGACGATAAAGAAAGAGGATCATTTACAAAATGTGGTGTCCTGAAGAGGCAGGTTCAGGGGTGAAATTCAGCAGGTTGTGACAGGTTCTGGAGAACCGGTAGTGGAAATTCTGAGTAGTTGGGAGAACCAGCAAATACCACCTTCGACTAGCCCCAGAGTGGGGAGGGAATGGAGATTTTGCAGTATCCTTCTCCTGGAGTGGGGAGGGAATGGGGATTTTGCAGTATCCTTCCCCAGGAGAGGGGAGGGAATGGAGATTTTGCAGTATCCTTCTCCTGGAGTGGGGTGGGAATGGAGATTTTACAGTATCCTTCCCCTGGAGTGGGGAAGAAATTGGTATTTTGCAGTATTCTTCCCCTGGAGTGGGGAGGGAATTGAGATTTTGCAGTATCCTTCTCCTGGAGTGGGGTGGGAATGGAGATTTTATAGTATCCTTCCCCTGGAGTGGGGAAGAAATTGGTATTTTGCAGTATTCTTCCCCTGGAGTGGGGAGGGAATGGAGATTTTGCAGTATCCTTCTCCTGGAGTGGGGTGGGAATGGAGATTTTACAGTATCCTTCCCCTGGAGTGGGGAAGAAATGGGTATTTTGCAGTATCCTTCCCCTGCCACGTCCATCAAGCCACACCCACAGAACCAGTAGTAAAAAAATATTAAATTTCACCACTGGGCAGGTTGTACAAGTAATGGAGGTGACCAAGGCAGGCTGGGACTATGTTCTTTTGGGTCCAATCTCTCCCCAGCTTGCTTGTTTCAAACTAACAGATCAAAAAGAATGTTGGTCTTGAGATGCTTTGAGTGGGACACCTCCCTGCCTTACTCACTTCTGCCCTTAGATCAGAGGGCTATCTGTAGTTCATTTGTCCTATCCAGAAACTTCAAGAATTTCCCTCTGAGGAAGGTTGGGGCTGCCAACCTTCCTCAGAATGGGGCAATCTATTCTCCAAAGTACCGAAGGCAAACAAGAATAGCAATAGCAGTTAGACTTATATACCGCTTCACAGGGCTTTCAGCCCCCTCTAAGCGGTTTACAGAGTCAGCATATTGGCCCCACAGTCTGGGTCCTCATTTCACCCACCTCGGAAGGATGGAAGGCTGAGTCAACCTTGAGCCGGTGAGATTAGAACCGCTGAACTGCAGATAACAGTCAATAGCAATAGCAGTTAGACTTATATACCGCTTCATAGGGCTTTCAGCCCTCTCTAAGCGGTTTACAGAGTCAGCATATTGCCCCCAACAACAATCTGGGTCCTCATTTTACCCACCTCGGAAGGATGGATGGCTGAGTCAACCTTGAGCCGGTGAGATTAGAACCGCTGAACTGCAGATAACAGTCAGCTGAAGTAGCCTGCAGTGCTGCACTCTAACCACTGCGCCACCTCGGATTGGAAGGAATGGATGGAAGCTAATCAAGGAGAGAAGCAATCTAGTGGTAAGGAGGAATTTCCTGACAACGAGAACAATTCACCAGTGGAACAGAAATTGCCTCTAGAAGTTGTTGGTGCTACATCACTGGAGGCTTTTCAGAAAAGTTTTGACAGCCATTTGTCTGAAATGGGATAGGATGGAATTCTTTATTGGACAAGTGTGATTGGACACACAAGGAATTTGTCACCAGTGCATAAGCTCTCAGTGTACATAAAGAAAAAATAAAATACATTTATCAAGAATCATAAGATAGTATAGAGTCTCCTGCTTGAGCCGGAGTTGGGCTAGAAGACCTTCAAGATCTCTTTCAACTCTGTCATTCTGAACTGGAGAAGATAACAACATACAAAGACCTTCAAACAGAAACGACTTTGCAATATGGTGGTAACTGTGAAGAGAGTCACAGCAACGTTAATCAGTGACTCTCCGAAGTGGTACAGAATCTCCTGCTTGAGTGGGGGTTGGACTAGAAGACCTCCAAGGTCCCTTCCAACCCTGTTTCTATATCGTTACTGATCCTTCCCCTGAATCAAGTTGGTTTCTCCATTAATTGACTAATCAAATATTGTAACTTTCTAGTAGTTGGAACACAATCCAATAACTCTTACATTTTTCACGACACCAAGAATCTCTTTTTGCATTCCAGCTGTTTTGGATGTCGGTTTCGACCAAACTTCACCATCCTGATCCATTGGTTAGGACCCTCCATACCCCAATGGGCTATTTTGGTTGTGAGGAACAACAAAATCACCTTTGCTTTCTTTTCCCACATGTGAACTTTAATGAAAAGTTGCTTTGAAAGTGCAATCTCAAATCATTACAGCGTTAGAAGAGGTCGAAGAACCGGAGCCGAGACACAGTTTATTATTATTAGATTTTTAACACCAACTTGGAGAATCCAAAATAAAGACCAGGCCTCCTTAGGTGTGTCCACAAAAGAATCGGGAGATGAATGGAGATCAAGAAAACCAGGAAAGCACGAATGGGAAGAGATTTGCAGGCTTGTTTTGATATCTCGTGCAGCTTTCAAACAGTTCAGACCCGAAATACTGGCTTTGAAGGGCTTCCAAGTAGGACTGACATTGTGAAAAGCTGCAATGATCAGAAAAGGGCCGGCTGAACCCATCATCCGACTTGATAAACGGCCAATCTCTAAGTTCTCCAAGAATCCCTTTGGAGGTCCATTCCAAAACAATGTGATAAAGACAGCTCATGGTGGACTTAGCTAGACAGCAAGCATATGGCTCGCTTTAGGAGAAACTCCTCTAACTGAGGGCTTGTCATGGACAGGTACTGCATCTCTGCGAAAATATCGTTTTTATTTCTAGGCTGAGCCAAAATCCTCTTCTCCAGCTCATGGGGCCTCTGACTGCAGATTTCAAGGCTAAAATTGGGTAATAAACCACACATGCACTCATGTTTTCTGACCTTGGACAGGAAGCAAATGAAAAATAGACAGATGTAACTTAAAGACTCTTCCCTTAAAGCAAGAGAAGGAAGGAAAACAAGGTCTGAACACCAGCCTTCTTCCACAAGCCATCGTCACGATGACCATCCAAAGACCCACACGTCAACTGAATACAAATAATTGTTTCTAACTGATGCACGTATGCATATAAACACTTGTAAGCCCAAATAAGTGGTGGCACACTTTCAAGGTATGGAAATAGGTAGCAAGAGAGGAGAATATTTGTAGTACAGGGTTGAAAGGAGGTCCTTGGTGATCTCTGAGGTTGATTTTTTTTGCAGATGTTTCATTACCCAACTAGATAATCATCAGATGTTTCATTATCCAGCAAGGTAACACCATCAGTTTGGGTAATGAAACGTCCCCCAAGAAAACCACGCTCAGAGAGCACCAAGGACCCCCAGTTCAACCCTGAGCTACAAATACCTTCTCCTATTGATAATCAAGTCATTAGACGTTTCCTTACCCAAGTAGGTCACATCATCAGTGTGATCATGATGTTACCTACTTGGGTAATTGTTGTGGCCCAGCAGGAGCCGTTGGAGCTGCCACCAGACTCTGACAGCGAGGGGCCCTCTGAGTTGGCTCTGGAGGATGTGGAGAACCCTGGACAGGGTTCCGACTCCGAGCAGGGTTCACAGAGGCTGGTTGGCCACCAGGAGGTGCCTGAGCTTTGGACCAGTGGGGAGGAGACAAGGGAGTGTGATCCTGACATCAGCAGTGAGTTGTTCCTGGACGCCCGGCACCGAAGAGCTACTAGACGTCAGGAACAGTTGCATAAGTACAGGAGGTGATTGCGCTCAGCTGGTGGCCATTAGGCTCCTCTCCAGACTATAAAAAGCTACTTGTGCACACGCCGCTCTTTGCAGAAGTCAACGCGGGATTGAATGTCGGAGGACAGTACTGTGAGCTTGGCAGGCTGGATTGCTGCCAAGCCTTATCTGTGTTTATTGTTGCCTGAGTTTGTCTGAGTTGCTGCCAAGGTCCTTATCTGTTTGTTATGCTTGGCTTTCAGCCACCAAGGTTTTGGTTTCTTGCTATTAAAGTACATTTCAGTTAAGCTTGTCTCGGCATTCGTTACTGGACGGAGGAGGGGGTCAGAACAGGTAATGAAACATCTGCAAAAAACACGACCAAATTCAGAGCCCACCATGGATAGCACCCAGGCGCTGTGGTCCTTCATCCACCAAGGAATGTTAAATTCTAACAATGGAGTAATGACATAATATGTAGGGAGGTTGCCCCTCTCTATGAAATCTCTCTTCAAATTTATATGGCTGACCACCTCTCCAATTGAACTCTGGATGACATTTGGAATAAAAAGCACAATCACAATTTCCTTGTCGGCAAGGAAACAACCAAGTTCAGAGATCATCAAGGACCCCACAATTCTCCTCCTCCTCCTCCTCCTCCTCCCCCTCCTCCAACCCTTCTCCCTACTAGCACTGATGATGTTACCTAGTTCAGTGAAGAAACATCTGCAAGAAAACAAGTTCAGAGAGCACCAAGGATCCCACAATAATCCTCCTCCTCCTCCTCCTCCTCCTCCTCCTCCTCCTCCTCCTCTTCCTCCTCCTCCAACCCTTCTCCCTACTAGCACTGATGATGTTACCTAGGTGGGTGAAGAAACATCTGGAAGAAAACAGCCAAGTTCAGAGAGCACCAAGGACCCCACACTGGAAGCAGTCTTAACACCGGTTATTAAACAATACGGGAATGGTTCTGACGCTACTTAAAGATCCGTCTGTGAGCTTTGCTGGAGAAATTACATTTTACTGCATATTGTTATGAACCAGTCAAGCTTCCCAGAAGGGTGCATCTTCATCCCCCCGGGTGCCCTGGCCATGGTTGATGGCAAAACTGAAAATTAATGTCTGCATCTCCATTTTGGAATACCAATAACGGCCCTGAGGTCTGAACTTTGTGGTCCAGATGCTCGTGGTTATCCTGCCTAAATTAAATTTGATTGAACATAGCTCTGTTTTGGAGATAAAGACTCCAGGTTTACAAATAAATATTTAATATCCGTCCCTGCTGCTCCGAGAGACCTTCGGCTCGGGGCTAAGAATTCCTCTAGTTATCTGCAAAGCAGCAAAACAAAAAGAGGAAAAAAAAGGCTTTTATTTCAATAGAAAAAAACATTTAAGCCTCTGCTTTCCACACACCATTTATTTGCAGGCTGTGAGGACACACCGGCTTAACGTGCTTACGGAATTAAGCCATTTTCAACAGACCCACATCAAAAGGATCTCAGGAGGAATCCCAGTTAAAACTGGTTTTCAGTATGGAATGTCCACTAAATGGACCAGGCACTGATGAAGAAGTTCAGGAGCCATTTCTCCCTTCTTTTCTCTCCTTCCTTCCTTCCTTCCTTCCTTCCTTCCTTCCTTCCTTCCTTCTTTTCCCTTCTTTTCTTTCCTTCCTTCCTCCTTCTTTTCTCACCTTCTTCCTTTCATATTTCCTTCCTTCCCCCTTTTTTCTCCTTTCTCCTTCCTTCCACATTTTCTCTCCTTCCTCCCCCCTTCTTTTCTCTCTTCCCTGCCTCCTTTTCTCTCCTTCCTTCATCCTTCCATATTTCCTTCCATATTTCCTTCCTTTCTTCCTCCTTCCTTTCTTCTTTTCTTCCCCATTCTTTTCTCTCCTTCCTTCTTCCTTCCATGTTTTTCTCTCTCTCTCCTTCCTTCCTTCCTTCCCCTTCTTTTCTTTCCTTACTTCCTCCTTCTTTTCTCACCTTCTTCCTTTCATATTTCCTTCCTTCCCCCTTTTCTCTCCTTTCTCCTTCCACATTTTCTCTCCTTCCTCCCCCCTTTTTTCTCTCTTCCCTACCTTTTTCTCTCCTTCTTTCATCCTTCCTTCCTTCCTCCTTCCTTTCTTCTTTCCTTCCCCTTTATTTTCTCTCCTTGCTTCTTCCTTCCACATTTTTCTCCTTCCTTCCTTCCTTCCTTCCTTCCTTCCTTCCTTCCTTCCTTCCTTCCTTCCTTCCTTCCCCTTCTTTTCTTTCCTTACTTCCTCCTTCTTTTCTCACCTTCTTCCTTTCATATTTCCTTCCTTCCCCCTTTTCTCTCCTTTCTCCTTCCACATTTTCTCTCCTTCCTCCCCCTTTTTTCTCTCTTCCCTACCTTTTTCTCTCCTTCTTTCATCCTTCCTTCCTTCCTCCTTCCTTTCTTCTTTCCTTCCCCTTTATTTTCTCTCCTTCCTTCTTCCTTCCACGTTTTTCTCCTTCCTTCCTTCCTTCCTCCTTCCTTTCTTCTTTCCTTCCCCCTTCTTTTCTCTCCTTCCTTCTTCCTTCCACATTTTTCTCCTTCCTTCCTTCCTTCCTTCCTTCCATCCATCCATCCATCCATCCATCCATCCATCCATCCTTCCTTCCTTCCTTCCTCTCCCCCTCCCTCCCTCCTTTTCCCAAATTATGGCTCCCCACTATGCCATTAGGGCCCCCAAATGCATTTGCAGAAATACATTTTAGAGTTCTGGTACTCAGCTTCATACCACCTTGACTTTACACAGACTGTGCATTTGTTTTAACCCAAGGAAGAAACGGTGCGCTAAAGTCAGAGGGCAGGCGCCACAGATCCAAGGGCTAATGTGCTTGGGAGGGGGGGTGTTATTTGAACCCACTGTGCTTTCAATGGGTCTTTCCTTAGCCTGGCGACTGCAGATTCGGCTCCCTTTGTAACCCTGGAGAGAAGTCTAAAGCAATCAGCAGCACCAGATTGATCTTCCAAGAACCCAGGAGGATTGGAGCAGATTGACAGTGGAGATGTTCTCCAATGCATGCTCTCTCCCTCCCCCTCCTTCCCCCGTCTGTCTTTCTCTCTCTGTCCCCCCCTCTCTCTTTCTGTTTCTTTTCTCTCTCCTTCCCTCCCTCTCTCCCTCCCTCTCTCTCTCACCCTCTTTCTCCCTCCCTCTCTGTCTCTGTCTTTCTCTCTCTCCCTCCCTCTTTCTCTCTCTCTTTCTCTTCCTCTCTCTTTCTGTCTCTCTCTCTGTCTCTCCCTCTCTCCCTCCCTCTCTCTCTCCCATCTCTCTCTGTCTCTGTCCCCTCTGTCTTTCTCTCTCTGTCCCCCCTCTCTCTGTCTTTCTGTTTCTTTTCTCTCCCCCCTCTCTCTGTGTGTGTCTCCCTCTCTCTGTCTCTGTCTTTCTCTCTTTCTCTCTCTCTCCCTCTTTCTCTCTCTCCTCCTCTCTGTCTCTCTCTGTTTCTCCCTCCCTCCCTCTTTATCCCCCTCTCTCTTTTTCTGTCTCTGCCCCCTCTGTCTTTCTCTCTCTCTCTGTCTCTCTCTGTGTCTCCCTCTCTTTCTCTCTCTGTTCCCCTCTCTCTTTCTCTCTCTCTTTTCTCGCTCTCTTTTCTCTCTCTGTCTCTCCCTCTCTCTGTCTTTCTCTCTGTGTCTCTGCCTCTCTCTGTGTGTGTGTGTGTGTGTGTGTGTTTGTAGGTACTTGATTACTTGTGATTGAAGGAGAGTAGGCATGCTTTTTACATCCTCTAACAATATGGTACACCGATTCCTTTCCTTTCCCCCCCCCGTGTCTAATCGTTACTTCTTACAAACTCTTGCTGAATTGAATTATTCTGTGGATCAATTCCGCCCAACTACACAAGCTCCATTTGAATGTGTGTGCCTCGCTGCGTGTGTTTGTGTGTATGTGGTTTCTTAATTACTTCGGCAATCTTCTGCTGGAACCGTAATAAATATTTAATAAATATACCAGAAGTAAAGCAATCTGGATTCAAAAATGTCATAGGCTAGTTGATTAAGAAACAGCCCTAGCCTAGGTGGGCTCTCTATATACTTTGAATTATGAGTCCATTATCCCTGATCCTTGGCCGAATTAGTGCCTCTGGGGACGGAAGTCCAGAATATCTTGAGGGCACCAGTTGCCTATTGCTGAAGTAGGTAAGAACCGAAAATAAATGCCTTTCACATTAAAAAAAAAAGATGGAAAATACAAATAAGAGCTCAACATGCTGATATCGGGTACCAAAAAGCGAAGATTCCTCTCTCCATATGGCTGTCTTCTTCTACAACCATGAAGAACAATTATTTTACTGGTGTTTCAAAACAGGTCATTTGGTGGACTGGAAAAAAGGGTGGTTAAACCAGTTCCTTACAGTGGCGGGATTCAAATCATTGAACTGTCAACTCGTAAAGCATTCATGACCTGCTCTCGAGTTGCCATGGGCAGGAGGTGGGGAGCACCTCGGCAGCATTGTTTGGGAGCACATGCCACGCAAACCTTCCTCAAGGTTGATCATGAGTTAATCAGGATATCCGTGGAAACCCCAACATTAACAACCGGTTCTCTGCCCTAATGACTGGGTGGGTGGGTGTGGCCCATGGTGGGTGTGGCCAGGGTGTGTTACAGGCAGCACTCCCCTGGGAGCGAAAATGGGCCACAGGGAGGGTGGAGTGCTCCCTCCCCGTGCCCTGTTTTGGGCGTAGTAGGCCTCCCTGCAGCCTCCTGGGAGGAAAATCTGGCCATGGTTTTGAATCCTGGTATAAACCAGGATTATAAGGGGGAATGCAATCGTTCTGCTTCACTTCAAGCTGTTTTCTTCCTGATCAAGAGTTTGAAAAAAATTTTTTGGGGGGATCTCTGTTGTTATTGTATAGTTTGCCTGCAGCAAGAACTCTACATGCACAGAAATGCATACATCAATCGCCATAACAGAAGAATGGAGAGGAAAAGTGGCGGAGCCAGCAGAAATAAGGGCAACATTTAATTAGAGAAAAGAGCACATGCAACTTTGCTTCCACTTGGGTGCCGCTTCTGGATTTTGTGCTCGACTTCAAACAAAGTAACGTTATGTCAGATGACGACACCCGGACTCATTGGTAGCCTTACATTACAAGGAACAAGGGCATACATTATTTTGCAGCTACCATGATTGTTGGCCGAGCGGGTACAAAAACAGCCAGGGAAGTGATTGAAGCCTGGGAAATAGGGCCCCTTGTCAGTCAACAGGAGTGGTGATTTACCACCGACTTGTCAAATATTTAGGCCAGGGCAGAAGGAAACAACAGCCAATGGCTTAATAGCAAGCCATCAACACTCAATCAACAAATGAAAAAGACACACAAACACAACCAGGCACTCTATAAATACCACACAGAGAATAGCTCAAAGCACACTCTGCTAGAGAGAAGTTCCCTGAGGATGGGCTCCAGCACGAGTCCAAAAATGTGGAAGACTCAACCTTTGGTGGCCTATTATGTTATGATATAAACTGCAGTGGAGCAGTGGTTCAAACGCAGTACTGCAGGTTAACTCTGCCAACTGCCAGCTTGTCGATCCTGACCGGCTCAAGGTTGACTCAGCCTTCCATCCTTCCGAGGTCAGTCAAATGAGGACCCAGATTGTTGGAGGCAATAGGATGACTCTGTAAACTGCTTAGAGAGGGCTGGAAAGCACTGTGAAGCGGTATATAAGTCTTAAGTGCTATTATTATCTTCCTTCCTTCCTTCCTTCCTTCCTTCCTTCCTTCCTTCCTTCCTACCTACCTACCTACCTTCCCTCCCTCCCTCCCTCCCGGAGGTTAAAATGCAGTATTACAGGCTGACTTTGCCCACTGCCAGCAGTTCGATCCTGACCAGCTCAAGGTTGACTCAGCCTTCCATCCTTCCAAGGTCAGTCAAATGAGGACCCAGATTGTTGGGTGCAATAGGATAGCAATAGCAGTAGACTTATATACCGCTTCATAGGCCTTTCAGGCCTCTCTAAGCGGTTTACAGAGTCAGCATATTGCCCCCAACAATCTGGGTCCTCATTTTACCCACCTCGGAAGGATGGAAGGCTGAGTCAACCCTGAGCCGGTGACATTTGAACCGCTGACCTGCTGATCTAGCAGTAGCCTGCAGTGCTGCATTTAACCACTGCGCCACCTTGGCTCCGTAATGACTCTGTAAACTGCTTAGAGAAGGCTGTAAAGCACTGTGAAGCGGTATATAAGTCTTAAGTGTTATTATTATCTCCTTCCTTCCTTCCTTCCTTCCTTCCTTCCTTCTTACCTTCCCTCCCTCCCTCCCTCCCTCTTGGAGGTTAAAATGCAGTATTACAGGCTGACTGCCCACTGCCAGCAGTTCGATCCTGACCGGCTCAAGGTTGACTCAGCCTTCCATCCTTCCGAGGTCGGTCAAATGAGGATGCAAATTGTTGGGGGGGCAACAGGCTGACTCTGCAAAACTGCTTAGACACAGCTGTAAAGCATACAAGTGGTGTATAAGTACTATTGCTACAATAACATTAATACAATTCTTTTTTAGCTCTTTAAAAAAAAAAGCTGTTTTCTTTCTGCCCAGGTTCGGATCTTGAACACTGTTTGTGGAAGTCACTTCCACCCCATTGTCTTCTCTAGCTTAGACGATTGCTCTCCTTCCTCCACCAGTAACATTTTTTTTTTCATGCACCTCAGGTATAACCCTCTAGATATTGTGCAGCTCGGCGAAGGCTGTGGCGAGGCGAGATCTCCTAAATATGAGGAAGGGAGCAGGACAAGGGGAATAAATCAATTTTATGTTTGAGGAAAGAGCAGAGTGTTCTGTGATAATGTCCTCCCTGCCTTTTGATGTTCTCCATATCTGCAAGACCAAAGCATCCTTTTTTTTTTCTCACTGCAGTGCAGAAGGGCTTCCGAGAGCAAAAACGTGTTGGGAGAGGGAGAAATTTAAAGGAAGAAAAAGAAAAAGAAAAACTAAAATTCTTCCAGGTGGCGAAAGGTAGAGAAGGCTGAGGAATCATCTCCCACGAGAAACGCTGGCAGTTTCATCACTCGAGGCAAAGGGTTTTTTAAAAAACTAGGTTAGATAAAACGGAGGAGAAGTGATCTAAAAAGGGAACTGGAGGGAGGGAGGGAGGGAGGTTGGCTTGAAGCCTAAGCTAGCAGGTGGGCTGAGGAAGATGGGATCTGTGGTCCAACATATCAGGCAGCATCCAATTGTGGTCAGCCGTCTTTATGCTTGACCTGAAGGTCAACATTGATAGATGCGTGCTGTCAGGTCAAATCTGTTTCCATGGGGTTCTTGTTGCTCTCTGAGCTTGGTTGCTAAGCTAGCCATGATGTTGTTACCTAGTTGGGTCGTGAAATGTCTGCAAGAAAACAACCAAGCTCAGAGAGCACCAAGGACCCCACAGTCCTCTTCCTCCTCTCCTCTGCAAATCCCACTCCCTTCCAGCACCGATGACGTTACCTAGTTGGGTTATGAAACATCTGCAAGAAAACAGCCAAGCTCAGAGAGTAACAAGGACCACACAGTCCTCTTCCTCCTCTCCTCTGCAAATCCCACTCCCTTCCAGCACTGATGATGTTACCTAGTTGGGTCGTGAAATGTCTGCAAGAAAATAACCAAGCTCAGAGAGCAACAGGGACCCCACAGTCCTCTTCCTCCTCTCCTCTGCAAATCCCACTCCCTTCCAGCACCGATGACGTTACCTAGTTGGGTTATGAAACATCTGCAAGAAAACAGCTAAGCTCAGAGAGCAGCAAGGAGACCACAGCTCAACCCTGAGTTACAAATGTTCTCCCCCGGCAAACACGTTTCCACATCCTTTGTGCAAAGCAGACATTTACAGCTGAGCAGGAGTGGAGGTCTTTTGTGTGCAGAATGTGCCAATTTAAATGCCAGTCCGAGATTTCCAATATCTCAAGGGCTGCCCCAAGGAAGAGGGATTCAAGCAGTGGTGGGATTCAAATAATTTGCCAACCAGTTCTCTGCCCTAATGACCAGCTGGGTAGGCGGGGCTCGGTGGTCCTGTGATCACGTGGGCGTGGCCAAGTCAATGTCACTCAGGTCGATGGGCGCTTCGCCTTAGCTGTTACAATGGTAATAAGGGTTAACCGGAGAGGCAGTTTCTGTACGCAGGGCAATAAAGATGAGGCTAGAAACAACACTAGAATGTTTCCTTCCTGCCTTCCTTACAGGGTTAGCCCTGTAAAGTGGGGAAAAAACAAAATGAGATTTTTCCCAACAACCGGTTCTCCGAACTGCTTAGAAAGTTACCAACCGGTTCTCCCGAATAGGTGAGAACTGGTTGAATCCCACCACTGGAATCAAGCTATTCTCCAAAGCACCTGAAGGCAGGACAAGAAGCAATGGGGGGAAACTCATCAAGGAGAGAAGCAACTCAGAACTAAGGAGAAACTTCCTGACAGTGAGAACAATGAATCAGTGGAACAATTTGCCTCCAGAAGTTGTGAATGCTCCAACGCTGGACGTTTTTAAGAAGATGTTGGACAATCGTGTCATGCCTGAAGCCATATTCCTTTCAGATCTTTGGCCTGCCACACTTTCTATTATTCTACCACACATTTTCTATGGTGGGAAAATGGGATTGTAAGCAGTGAGATGCGATGTAGCCATAACAACATTCTTTCCAGAAAGCCAAGGTCATCCTTTGTCTTTGCACCTCTGCACCTGACCAGAACTGGATGGGTGGAAGCTGCCAGCATGGCAGTGGGAGATGGGAACATGGGATGGACTTGTGGGTGTGGGGGAAAGATCTTGAACTTTCAACTGGGTGGGGGAAACCGGGAAGCTTTCAGATTCAAGGTTTCCCAAATGTGCCAATATGGCTCTCTTCATAAATTGGAACTTTGAGGAATGCTTTGCCTTGGACTCTGATTTAATTTTGGACGCTATTTGGAACCCTGACAAAGCGTTTGTTTGAAATGACATAGGGTTTCCTATGTCCTAGAGGGCTGGACTAGAAGACCTTCAGGGCCCCTTCCAACTCTGTTATTCTATTCTATTACCACGCGTTTCTGATTTCAGGTTGGGGGGGGGGGTTCTAATGATCTTTCCCCATTAATCTAGATGTTTAAATTGGCCAAAGTTAATGATGTAAGGGTTGTAAGGGGGAGCTCTATCAAAATGGTGACCTTGTTTGGCCTTCCCATCTATAGATCCCATCAAGTTTGCCAAGGCTATGGAAACCAGAGACAAAAAAAAAACGACAAGCAAACCCACAAATCTTAACATGTCTCCATTAAACTGTCCACGGTGGACCACTAACCTCCCCAAGAAGAAAGCGTGGCACGACAAAACCACGCTCGACTAAAGCGCGCCCGATTAAACTGCGTCGCTGACGTCATCAACAGGGTGACAACAGCCAGCGCGGAGAAAGAAGGGCGCTTTAAATAGCGCTTTGAAAGCAAGCCGATTCAACTTAAGGTAAGGGTCAGGTTTACGGTTAGCTTTAGGGTTAGGTTTAGGGTTAGATTAAGGGTTAGGGTTAGGTTTAGGGTTAGGTTAAGGGTTAGGTTTAGGGTTAGGTTTAGGATTAGGTTTAGGGGGGTTAGGTTTAGGTTTAGGGGTTAATTTTAGGTTCAGCATTTACAGCGTGCTTCTGCCTCCGCGCTGTTGTCGCCCTGTGATGATGTCAGCTACTTTAGTCGAACGCGGTTTAGTCGAACGCGGTTTTGTGGTGGAACCGAAGAAAGCAAGTCAGAGGCATGGTCCTAGCTGAGTAAGAAGCCGGTTTAAGAGACTTAAGAATGGCTTTCCATTCGTTATGTTTAATTTAGAGTGGGAAGGAATCTGGGAGAGGCATTTGCATATTCGTGACATATCTCCCCAATAACCACTAATTAATGTGATGCCGCTTAAATTATGCAAAGGGACAAAGTTGTATCACTCTTACTGCAGCTCTGGAGGGGCACTGAAGAAATAATTGGGCAACCACAGCGCTGGATTTCTAGCTGAGCCTTCCAGGTTGCTGACTAAGACTGGATGATGGTGAGCAAGATACGTTTTAGAATACAGGCAGTCCTCGACATACAATGGTTCGTTTAGTGACTGTTCAAAGTTACAACGGAATCGAACAATTGACCGAATGGCCATTTTTCACGCTGACGCCCGTTGCAGCATCGCCCACGGTTATGGGATCAAAATTCGGATTCTTGGCCACTGGTTCATATTTATGATGGGTGCAATGTCCTGGGGGGGTGGGGGGGGGGTCATGTGATCCCCTTTTGCGACCGTCCGACGGAGCAAAGCTAGTGGGGAAGCCAGATTCACTTTACAACCATGAGACTAGCTTGAGAACTGCAGTGATTAACAACTCCAGGAAGAAAGGCCGTAAGAAGAAGCAACACTCACTTAGGAAAGGTGTCGCTTAGCAATGAACATTTGGGGTTCGACTGTGGTCATACGTCGAGGACCACCTGAAGTGTGTGTGTGTGTGTGTGTGTGTGTGAGAGAGAGAGAGAGAGAGAGAGAGAGGTGGTATTCATTTGGAACCTACTCTGTGGGTGTGGCCTCCTTTGTGGGAGTGGCTTGCCAGCCATGTAACCTGGTGGAAGTGGCTTGCTGGCCATGTGTTCTCTCTCTCTCTCTCTCTCTCTCTCTCTCTCTCTCTCCCTCTCTCTCTCTCTCCTTCCTTTTGTCTCTCTGTCCCTTTTTTCTTTTTTTTTCATCTCTCACTCTTTTTCTTTCTTTTTTCTTCCTTTCTTTTTTCTTTCTTTCTTCCTTTCTTTCTCTTTCTCTCTCTCTTTCTGTGTCAGTCTGTGTGTGTGTGTGTGTGTGTAGCAGTGGTAGGTTTCAAAAATTTATAGAACCTCTTCTGTAGGTGTGGCCTGCTTTCCGGGTCCACTGGTGGAACCTCTTCTAACCGGTTCGGTAGATATGACGAACCGGTTCTACTGAATAGGTGCGAACTGGGAGGAACCCACCTCTGCAAACCAGAGGTGGGTTCAAGAGTACTGCGGAACGACTCTTGTTGTCAGATGCTTGTTGAGTCAGAATCTATTTTCCCGAAGTTTCCTCTGACTATTTCTAGTCTCACTTCAGGGAATAACTCGGAACCTTTTTGCTCTTAGGCCAATCTTTCAATTATTTAAAGGCAACCGTCCCATCTGCTCACGAAATCCTCTTTTCTCCAGACTAAACACGCTCAGCTTCTCCACACTTCTCCACCCAACTGAATTTCTACCTTTCTTTTCATCTAGTTTGCCCAGTTTTGACGCATTCCACTTTTTCTGGACTTTTCCTAAATCCAACACACTATCTAGAACAATTCACCAGTGGAACAACTTGCCTCCAGAAGTTGCGAATGCTCCAACCCTGGAGGTTTTAAAGAAGAGGTTGGATAACCATTTGTCTGAAGTGGTGTAGGGTTTCCTGCCAACCCAAGCAGGGGGTTGGACTAGAAGACCTCCAAGGACCCTTTCAACTCTGCTAGTCCATATTCTACATTTGATTGCCAGATAATCTTCTCAATCATATCACGATGACTGAACCCAGCACTAAAGAATCATGATGGGAATACAGGTAGCCCTCAGCTTATGACCACAAATGAGTGCACAATTTATGTTACTGAGTGAGACAGTTGTTAACATGAATTACGACCTTTCTGGCCACAGTTGTTAAAAGCGGACACCACAGTCGTTAAATCTGGCTTCCCCATTGCTGGTTGCAAAAGACGATCACATAACTCTGGGACACTGGAAGGGTCATAAATACTAGTCAGTTGCCAAGGGCCAAGAATTTTGATCCCGTGACCATGGGCATGCTGCAACGGTCATCCAGGAACACGGTGGCTCAATGGCTAAGACGCTGAGCTTGTCGATCAGAAAGGTTGGCAGTTTGGCGGTTCAAATCCCTAGCGCTGCGTAATGGAGGGAGCTCCCGTGACTTGTCCCAGCTTCTGCCAACCTAGCAGTTCGAAAACACATAAAAAATGCAAGTTTCTCTTTAAGTATATTTTAAACTGTATTTGTTAAAGATTTATACCTTGTATTGGTTCTGGGAAGTTGGGGGGGGGAGGTTGGGGGGGTGGGGGGGAGGGGGGAGGGAGCGGAGTTTACTAAATTGGAGGAGGGGTGTTGGACTTTAAGGTATTATGATTGTACATGTGTGCTGCTATCTTTTCTTTTTTATGTATATTGAAATGGAATTATAAATACCATCAACACAAAAGGGAGTTTGCTCAGAAGCTGAAATACACTAAGTGAATTAGAGGAAGAGTGGGAAGCAGAGGAGAGAAGAAAGATAGGAAGAGAGGGACAGGAGAGAGGGTGAAGGGGGAAGATGAGGTGTATAAGGAGGAGTGGTAAGGGGAGAGAGGAGGAGGAGAAAGGAAGGGGAAGCAGAGGAGAAAATGATGGAGGGAAGACAGGATGTAGAAGAGTGGGAAGCAGAGGAGAGAAGAAAGATAGGAAGAGAGGGACAGGAGAGAGGGTGAGGGGGGAAGATGAGGTGTATAAGGAGGAGTGGTAAGGGGAGAGAGGAGAAGGAGAAAGGAAGGGGAAGTAGAGTAGAAAATGATGGAGGGAAGGCAGGATGTAGAAGAGTGGGAAGCAGAGGAGAGAAGAAAGATAGGAAGAGAGGGACAGGAGAGAGGGTGAGGGGGGAAGATGAGGTGTACAAGGAGAAATGGTAAGGGGAGCGAGGAGAAGGAGAAAGGAAGGGAAGTAGAGTAGAAAATGATGGAGGGAAGGCAGGATGTAGAAGAGTGGGAAGCAGAGGAGAGAAGAAAGATAGCAAGAGAGGGACAGGAGAGAGGGTGAGGGGGGAAGATGAGGTGTATAAGGAGGAGTGGTAAGGGGAGAGAGGAGAAGGAGAAAGGAAGGGGAAGTAGAGTAGAAAATGATGGAGGGAAGGCAGGATGTAGAAGAGTGGGAAGCAGAGGAGAGAAGAAAGATAGGAAGAGAGGGACAGGAGAGAGGGTGAGGGGGGAAGATGAGGTGTACAAGGAGAAATGGTAAGGGGAGCGAGGAGAAGGAGAAAGGAAGGGAAGTAGAGTAGAAAATGATGGAGGGAAGAAAGGATGTAGAAAGGGGGAGGAGAAAGGGGGAAGAAAGTGTCGTATAAGGTATAAACATGGTGTATGGAGAGCAGAAGAGCCAATAACTGTTTTTTTCCCCTTTGGTAGTTGATGGTAAGATGAATTGATGTAATTACTTAATAATACAACATGATATTGACTATCATGTATAGTATACATGTGATTATATGCTATGAAAATGGAAAATAAAAAAGTTACACCCCCAAAAAATGCAAGTGGAAAAATAGGGACCACCTTTGGTGGGAAAGGAACAGCGTTCTGTGCCCCTTCGGCATTGAGTCATGCCGGCCACATGACCACGGAGGCATCTTCGGACAGCGCTGGCTCTTTGAAATGGAGATGAGCACCGCCCCCTAGAGTCGGGAACGACTAGCAGATTTGTGCGAGGGGGAAACGGTCATAAGCCTGAAAGGCAGACTTTTCTTTCAAGGGCTGTTGAAGGGAGTTTGAGAAAGTAGAATATAAAATATAAAAAGAAAAGAGGCTGTCTCTCCTTCCTTCTCCCTTCTCTTCTTAGGCGTGTTTTCCCTCCAACCTGGGTTCCCATCCCTCCCTCTGCTTCTGCGAGAATTAACCCAAATCATTTTTTTCTAAAAAACAACAACAACAACAACAAATGGCTCCAGGGAATATCTAGAGAGAAAGGAGGGGATGAAAGGTGGAACCGGGAAGGAGCGGAATTGACAAGAATCAAGTGTGATGGTGATGAGAGAGCTATTCCGCCCTCTGTGGTTATTTCCATAGACGGCTGTTCTCGGGGCGGGTGGCTCTCGGCATTATTGATTGCTCCATCCATATTTTGCTGTTATTGTTCCGTTCTGCAATAAAAGCGATGGTAGAAAAACAGACTCTGCTTGGCCCCATTTGCTTCTGGTTCGTCCTTGGCACCGAAGGCAACTGGTGGAAAAAAACGCCGGATGGAAAACAAGAGATGAGCCGTCTTGTAGCTTTGGATGGAAATGCGGGTTTGTGGGAGGACTTCCGATTCATTAATATGATCTTGTTGCTTGCATCTCTACGATTTATATTGCTTCATTTGTAGGATTTGATTGCTTATTTAGTAACCTATGACTATCACTGTGTTGTATCTTATGATTCTTGATGAATGCACTTTTTTAATGTACGCTGAGAGCTTATGCACCGATGACAAATTCCTTGTGTGTCCAATCATACATAAATAATTCTACTCTACTCTACTCTACTCTACTCTACTCTACTCTACTCTACTCTACTCTACTCTATTTTACTCTACTCTACTCTATTTTACTCTACTCTACTCTACTCTACTCTATTTTATTCTACTTATTCTACTCTACTCTATTTTACTCTATTCTATTTTATTCTACTTACTCTACTCTACTCTACTCTACTCTATTTTACTCTACTCTATTCTATTTTATTCTACTTACTCTACTCTACTCTATTTTACTCTATTCTATTTTATTCTACTTACTCTACTCTACTCTATTTTACTCTACTCTACTCTACTCTATTTTATTCTACTTACTCTACTCTACTCTATTTTACTCTATTCTATTTTATTCTACTTACTCTACTCTACTCTACTCTACTCTACTCTACTCTACTCTACTCTACTCAGATGCAGGTTTCTTGTCTTCATTGAACACTGACCAAGGAAAATTTGAAATAATAGCGTTTGATTGCCATCCCTCTGCTAAACAACTAATTCCCACAACGCTGTCAAATTATCTACTAAGACTGTATTACTATTCTTCTTCTCTTCTTTCCTAGTATCTATCGATCCCCACTTATGACTATAACCTTGTTGCTTGTACCTTTAAAATTTATATTGTTTTATTTGTTTCCTAGTACAATTTGATTGCTTATTAGTAACCTATGACTATCGTTAAGTGTTGTATTTACATGATGAATGTATTCTCTTTATATAGAAATATGCATCTGCGCCAAAGACAAATTCCTTGTGTGTCCAATCACACTTGGCCAATAAAGAATTCTATTCTATTCTATTCTATTCCATTCCATTCCATTCCATTCCATTCCATTCCATTCCATTCCATTCCATTCCATTCCATTCCATTCCATTCCATTCCATTCCATTTGTTTGGGGAAGAAATGTTTCTACCATGCTGAAAACAGATGTTTGTCTCCTGAGTTCATACACTAAGATAAACCTGTGTTTCTCTAACCTGGGCAGCTGGAAGAGGCATGAACTGGGGAATTCTGGGAGTTGAAGTCTGGGGAGTTGAAGCCAGCCTGGGGGATTTGGGGAGTTGAAGTCCACGCATTGCATTGCATCTTCCAGTGGTCCAGGGTTGAGAAACACTGATACGAAACCCTAAGCAGGTTAATCAAACATTAGCGAGTACATAACCTGCTAAACCCAGGTTTATGCCAAATGCTGGCTTGACACGATGGTTTGAGTGTTAAGACAATGGAAAAGTTCCTCTGATAAGCTGAACCACAAACCATCAAGGCTAATCTTAGGCTAATCTTTGCTGTTATATAAGCTGAACAAGCCATCCTAGATCCTGCCAGGCGGTCCTTGACGTAGGGCTGGTTGCCATTCAAAGTTATGACTCCGAAAGCTCCATTGTGGACGTATATCGAGGACTACCTTAAATCTGGCCATTACTGAATGGGCTGAATGAAGACCAAGGCTGCCATTGCTCCGAGTCAGAACGCAACAGCCGAGCCCAAGAGATATTTCTGTATTTCTTAAAGGCCTCGCGGATCTATTGTTTAAAATATTATTTTTCTGGTCGTTCGAAGCCCAGGATGTGAAGAGAAAGGCTTGGAAGGTCACCCATCGACTAATTTTAGTCTGGCCTTGGCAATTGTGTTTAGCTCAGGTCTCTTCAGTTCTATCGTGAATCATGTCTGGTTTTTTTCCCTTTCTTTTCTTCTCCAAGAAGGATAAACCGAATCTGTGCCTCTGGGATCAGCATTCGGCAGAACAAAACGATACGTGACAAGGATAAAAACCCTTTAACGCTCATCTCTCTTCCCCCGCCTCACCGAGGTGGCGCAGTGGTTAGGGTGCAGTACTGCAGGCCACTTCAGCTGACTGTTATCTGCAGTTCAGCGGTTCTAATCTCACCGGCTCAAGGTTGACTCAGCCTTCCATCCTTCCGAAGAGCCAGCGCTGTCCGAAGATGTCTCTGTGGTCATGTGGCTGGCATGACTAAATGCCAAAGGCGCACGGAATGCTGTTCCCTTCCCACCAAAGGTGGTTCCTATTTTTCTACTTGCATTTTTACATGCTTTCGAACTGCTAGGTTGGCAGAAGCTGGGACAAGTCATGGGAGTTCATGCCATTACGTGGCATTGGGATTCGAACTGCCAAACAGCCAACCTTTCTGATCGACAAACTCAGCGTCTTAACCACTGCGCCACCGCGTCCCACCTGACAAGAGCAGACAATGTCATAAGTCCTCCTTGCGGTGACCTGATGAAATGATTCCCCACCGGAGAGCAATCCGGTTAAGGCGCTGGTTATGAAATTAACCATAATTAGACGAGAGGGAAAGTGCATGTTTTGCATATTGATGAAAGTGGGGTGGGGTGGGAGGGAGGGAGGGAGAGAGGGAGGGAGGGGAGGAATTCAGGGATGGAGGAACCCATTCCAAATAAAAAAGAGAGAAGAACCAAGTCGCTTCTACTCATCCTGAAGATCTAACATCTGGTAGGATGGACCACATCACTTACGATAGGATGGACTGCAGGTAGTCCTTGAGTTATGACCACTTCTTTTGCAAGCTGCCCAGAGTCATCTTGTAGGAACAATGGCTTGGAGACCCCTGCCCTCTCTCTCTATGTCATATGTCTCATACATACATGCATGCATGCATGCATACATACATAATGTATGTATGTATGTATGAATACAAGATAGTTAGATAAGTACCATGTTTTCCTGAAAATAAGACAGGGTCTAATTTTCTTTTGACCCCTGAAATAAGCACTTGGCCTTATTTTTGGGGAGGTCTTATTATTTTCGAGGTGTAGGAGACGGCGAGCCTGGTCACCTCATGGTTGCTGCTGTGTTGCAATATTTTCGGGGAAGGGCTTATTTTTAGCACATGTGCTCAAAAGCCCGATTGGGCTTACAATCCAGGGAGGTCTTATTTTGGGGGAAACAGGATAGATAGATAGATAGATAGATAGATAGATAGATAGATAGATAGATAGATAGATAGATAGATATTGATAAATAGAGATAGAGATAGATAGAG
The DNA here is from genome assembly GCF_009769535.1 of Thamnophis elegans. Taxonomy (NCBI): domain Eukaryota; kingdom Metazoa; phylum Chordata; class Lepidosauria; order Squamata; family Natricidae; genus Thamnophis; species Thamnophis elegans. The sequence goes on along the minus strand of NC_045556.1, from coordinate 4,087,168 downwards.
ATAAATAGATAGATAGATAGATAGATAGATAGATGATATTGATAGATAGAGATAGAGATAGATAGAGATAGATAGATAGATAGATAGAGATAGATAGATAGATATAGATAGATAGATAGATGATATTGATAGATAGAGATAGAGATAGATAGAGATAGATAGATAGAGATAGATTGATAGAGATAGATAGATAGATAGATGATATTGATAGATAGAGATAGAGATAGATAGATAGAGATAGATAGATATAGGTATAGATATAGAAATAGAGATAGATAGATGATATTGATAGATAGAGATAGAGATAGATAGATAGATAGATAGATAGATAGAGATAGAGATAGAGATAGAGATAGATAGATATAGGTATAGATATAGAAAGAGATAGATAGATAGATAGATAGATAGATAGATAGATAGATAGATAGATAGATAGATAGATAGATAAATAGATAGAGTGAGAGATAGACTGAGAGGGAGGGTGGGAGGGAGAGAGAGAGAGAGAAAGAAAGACAGAGGGACAGACAGATAGGTAGCGATAGAGGTGGAGAAATAGATCTCTCTCTCTCTCTAGAAATAGATATAGATAGATGGATGAATGGAATACACACACACACATATATATGAATGAGATTTTTTTAAAAACATGACCTTCAGTTTGTAGCTGAATTAGCACAATCCCCAGCTTCTACTAAGCCCCCCATCTACACTCTCTTTCTGCTAACAGCGAGCATAAATCTGGTTTTCCCTCGGAAGCCACCAGGGAAACTAATGAGGAAAACACAGCAGAGCGACCGATGAAAAAGAGGAAGAGAGAGAAAAGGAGTCATGGGAGAATACGATTCAGGAGGAAGGGGGGGAAAAAAAGAAAAGGAAAGAGACATCTTTTGCAAATATCTCTCTGCAAATTTGGCCAGATGTCTTTAAAGGTCAAATTTACAATACCCAGGAGTGCAGGCAGGGTTTATATATAGTTATCAACCGGCAGGAGGGAGAATTGTGAATTAGCAGTGCTTGGAATGTAGATCTCCAAGGCTTCAGACTGAAATCCTGGGCCAAGTCGGTTCCTTCTCACTTGGGAAGCTGGTAGCCCCATTTTAGAACGTCTCGGATGAGGCCAGGATGAAGAAGAAACTTTGATTTTCTTTCGCCCTCTTCCTGACGAGTCATTTAAACTAAATGGAGCTAATAGGATTACTCTGCGCTCATACATATAATCCTCTCCTTCTCTAGCTTTCAAATTAGAATGTGTTAAGACAGATTGCCGGGGTCTTCTCAAAAGTCCCTCATGGCTTTGGAGAAGTATTTGATTTAATATTTCCCCCCTCCTCTTTTGATTTATCAAATTTGATCAAACCATAGCCATTCCTGGGATTTTAAGATGGCGGGACAGTCTGGAATCTGGCACCTGATTCCTGGCAGTGGTGGGATTCAAATTTTTTTTAATACTTCTGTAGGTGTGGCTTGGTGGGTGTGGCAGGGAAAGGATACTGTAAAAATCTCCATTTCCTTCCCACTCCATGGGAAGGATACTGCAAAATCCCCATTCCCTCCCAAATCCAGGGGAAGGATACTGCAAAATCTCCATTCTCTCCCAAATCCAGGGGAAGGATACTGCAAAATTTCCAATCCCTCAGCACTCTAGGGGAAGGATACTGTAAAATCTCCAATCCCTCATCACTCCAGGGGAAGGATACTGCAAAATCTCCAATCCTTCACCACTCCAGGGGAAGGATACTGCAAAATCTCCATTCCCTCCAGGGGAAGGATACTGCAAAATCTCCAATCCCTCACCACTCCAGGGGAAGGATACTGCAAAATCTCCATTCCCTCCAGGGGAAGGATACTGCAAAATCTCCAATCCCTCACCACTCCAGGGGAAGGATACTGCAAAATCCCCATTCCCTCCAGGGGAAGGATTTTTGGAACCTCTTCTGTAGGTGTGGCCTGCTTTCCAGGTCCACTAGCGGAACCTCTTCTAACCGGTTCGGTAGATTTGACGAACCGGTTCTACTGAACTGGTGCGAACCGGTAGGAACCCACCTCTGCTTCCAACTCTGTTAATCTGTGAATCTGCAAGAAAACAACCAAGCTCAGAGAGTACCAAGACCCCACAGTCCTCTTCCTCCTTCTCTCCCTAAACCCCATTTCCTTTTAGCACTGATGACGCTCCCTAGCTGGGCCATAAAACGCCTGCATGAAAATCACGAAGCTCAGAGAGCACCAAGGACACCCCCATAATTCAGCCCTGACCTATAAATATTCTATATTCTCTTCTACTTGGGCATCCTTCAAGATTCAGAGTGAAACTTCTCAAACCGCATCTGGAGATGTCAAAATAGGATATATTAAAACAATAATAACTCCCATTGGTTTTTTTCTATTTTTGATGGCGCACTTTTTTTTAAACTCGGCACCTAGCAAGCTTTATTCAGAGAGATAAAAAGAAACCATGACGAGTTTCATTTCAGGGCCTTTATGCATTTCAGATGGCAGCTTTGAATGCCTTAACCAACATCTGCCAGAGTCCTTAGCTCTTTACGGTAGCTCATTAACATAGTTACATTTGTAATGTGCTAATAGCATTAATATTTTAACCGCTGCTCTTTGATCATTCTTATTGATTTGCTTTATAACTCCCTTTCTCGGTTTCGTCCTTCCGTTACCTCCTTTATTTCTTGTTCTGTTTGCTTACCGTAAGCCGCAATGATTTAACCGAAAAGCAGAATATAAATATTTAAAGTAAAATAAACGAAACAGCTGAACAGGGCAAACACAAGAGTGGAGCAGTTTGTGTGCCCAGAAAAGAGTTCCACATCTAATATGGAATGTGGGGCAGGGAGGAAGGGAAATGTTTAAATGACCACACTCCAGAAGTTGTGAGTTCTCCAGCACGAGAGGTTTTTAAGAAGAGATGAGACAGGCATTTGGGTGAAATGATATTGGGTCTTCTGCTTGAGGGAAGGGGTTGGACTAGAAGACCTCCAAGGTCCTTTCTAACTCTGTTATTCTGTATTCTGTATAGTCCCGGAACTGTGCACTAAATGAAGCCAAGCAATAGAGCAATATTTATCTCAACTTTGGCAACTTGTAGCTGTTGTCCAAAAGGCAACTAGAGGATAAAGTTCACTCCTCAGTTATTCTTGTTAGGTATAATTGCAGACTGTACAGTTACAGAGACTAATTTGATTTTGAACTTAACAACGGCAGCAAGATTGTTGGTGGCGCAGTACTGGAAGAAGGAAGAATTGCCTACTATTCAAGAATGGACGTTAAAAGTAACAAACTTAGCAGAGATGCCCAAAATATCAGCATACTTGAAGGACCATTCGGATGAGAAATACAAGTTGGAAGGGAGAAGATGGACTGATTTATATTCAAAATAAATATGGGACTAAGAAATTCCAGTTAGCTTATGAATGAATGAACAAGGAATGTTATAATTAACTTAAAGTTAGCTTTACAAAAGGGGAGTTAAAGTATAAGTGAAGGTACGATGCTAAAGTTAGTTAGTTTATTTTAGTGTATGATTGTTAAATGTTTATACCCTGTATTTTGCTCTGGGAGGGTGGGAGGGGGTGCGGGGCTGGGGTGGAGGGAGTTAAGGGGAAGGGGATACAATTGTAAAATATATAAAACTCTTTAATTAAAAAAAAGGCAACTGAAGAAGCTTCTTGGATGAGAAGCAAAATGTCTTCAAAGAAAAAAAAAGTCCAGTTGCTGTTTGTAAAAGCGTCTTTGGGACAACCATGACTTGGATGATGGAGAATCTTCATAGACACTGAAGCTGTCTGGCCTTCAACTCCAGGAATTCCTCAGCCGGGCACACCAGCCAAAGATAGCAATAGCAAGAGCAGTTAGACTTATATACCGCTTCATAGGGCTTTCAGCCTTCTCTAAGCGGTTTACAGAGTCAGCATATCGCCCCCATAGTCTGGGTCCTCATTTCCCCCACCTCGGAAGGATGGAAGGCTGAGTCAACCTTGAGCCGGTGAGATTTGAACTGCTGAACTGCAGATAACAGTCAGCTGAAGTGGCCTGCAGTACTGCACTCTACCCACTGCGCCACCTCGGCTATAAAAGTCAATGGGAATTATGTTTTAATAGATTCAACGTTGACATCTTCAGATGTGGTTTGAGAAGTTCCAGTCCAAACCTCTTCTAACCGACGTCCATCTTGGTCCAACAGGCTGGCTGGGGAATTCTGGGAGTTGAAGTCCACCCATTTTGGAGCGATCAAGGTTGAGATACAGTATATCGAAGGTGGGATGCTTTTGCTCTCCCCCCATCAAATATTAGATATGGTCTCACAAAGCCCTCATGTTCAATTATCATTGAGAAGGCGATCAGAATCTGAATCCAATGTCGTTTGCGAAGGAAATGAAATCAAATAGAGACGTTGTCCCCCCCGGCGTTGCTAAGAGATATGACTTTATATGGATTAGACGGAAAAGATGGATGACTTATCCATCTTTTTTCCTCTCTGCTATCAGCGTGGACCAATAAGCTGCTTCAAAACGAAACGCCATCCTTCCTTGTCATTGATCTATAGGGCTTCATGTATTCTGCGGGTACTAAAGAGAAAACAGTGGCTGTTCTGGCATTTATTAGCATTTATTCAATTATGCGGGTCAGGAAGGCAATTAATGTTCACCTCAATTGTCCATCTCTCCATCCGTCATTAGAGAGCCAGGCCTCCCTTTGAAGACAGCCGAGGGCAAAGATGGGACTGATGCCAACTCAGGAGGGAGAAAGAAACTCAAATCAGGGTCTTTCTTACCAGCAAGTAAGTCATGCTTCAGGAGAAGCCATTGGTCTTCAATGATGATGCTTGGGATGGAGGCATCATCCGAGCTAATGCCACTGATTAAACATGCCTCAACATCCCTGTAGAAAGGATGATAAATGTTGTGCGTTCTTCAGTTCCTCTGCTTCATCATGAGATCTTGGCTTCAGCCTCCGTGCGTGAGATCTGGCAAACGTTGTGCGTTCTTCAGTTTCTCTGCTTCATCATGAGATCTTTGCTTCAGCCTCCATGCGTGAGATCTGGCAAACGTTGTGCGTTCTTCAGTTTCTCTGCTTCATCAACTGATCTTGGCTTCAGCCTCCTTGCGTGAGATCTAGCAAATGTTGTGCATTCTTCAGTTTCTCTGCTTCATCAACTGATCTTGGCTTCAGCCTCCTTGCGTGAGATCTGGCAAACGTTGTGCGTTCTTCAGTTTCTCTGCTTCATCAACTGATCTTGGCTTCAGCCTCCTTGCGTGAGATCTGGCAAACGTTGTGCGTTCTTCAGTTCCTCTGCTTCATCGTGGAAACTGGATTCGCTTAACGTCTTGCAGGATTCACTTAACATCAACAGTGATTGGTTTGAGAAGAAGGCTTAACAACCACTTTGCTTCATAAAGGAAATTCCAGTTCCAGTTGTGTTTGTAAGGTGAGGACTCACGGCATTCGGGGATTTAAAATCCATCCTTTATTTTCTGCAGTTGAAGATGGCATGCGCCGGAGTTTCTCCTGGGAGTGAGAAGTGAGCAAAGCTGGGAGCTGCTAGAGGTGGTTTCTTCTTGTAGCCGTGACAAGTAGCTCTTGTTGAGCAAGCACCCCAAAAGAGCTGCAGCTGGAAATTTATAAATAAATTTAGAGTTTCAGAAAAGAATGATTTCTGAAGCTGAATGCCGCAAACTTGCCACTTGAAGATCGCACAATCTACAGCTTTAGTAACATCTTCTGTTGGGGAAAAATTGGAGCACACGATACTTAAGTTTGTCTCGATCTCTAAGCATAGTTCGAAAGCTTTAAAAAATATATATCTTATTTCTCGTGGTAACGGTTATCTCCAGATCCTTAAATCTTAGCCAGGGGAAAACTCCCTCTGAAATAGGGAAGTGAAACTTGAGGAATTGAGAACATCCTATAAGCCAGGAGTCACCAACCTTTCAGTTCTCCGGGACCACTAAATTCATGATTTTAAATCCCACGGACCGCTAATATGATCTGCCTAATGACTGGCTGAGTGGGCGTGGCTAGGTGGTCATGTGACTGGGTGGGTGTGGCTACCTCGATGTAACTCAGGTCAAGGGGCGCCTCACTGGCTTCTTCTACTCACCCTTCCCCTGCCAGCTACTGGGAAGGTCAATTGTGACTGTTAGCTGCAGTTCGGCGGTTCAAATCTCACCGGCTCAAGGTTGACTCAGCCTTCCATCCTTCCGAGGTGGGTAAAATGAGGACCCAGCCTGTGGGGGCGATATGCTAACTTTGTAAACCGCTTAGAGAGGGCTGAAAGCCCTATGAAGCGATATATAAGTCTAACTGCTATTGCTATTGCTAACTGGTCCTCACACTTATGGCCACTGCAGCATGTCCACAGTCACATGATCCAAATTTCAGGGCTTGAGAACTGGCACTGAATTGATTACGGTTGGAGCTTTCCGGGGTCAGATGATCAATTGTGACCTTCCTAGCTGGCTTCGGACAAGCAAAGCCAATGGGGGGAGCTGGGTTCGCTTAATGACTGTGGGATTCACTTAACAACTGTACTGATTGCTTAACAATGGTGGCAGAAAGGGTTGTAAAATTGGGCATTAGAAATATCTGGTGAAGAAGGATGAGGATGAGAAGAAGAAGAAGAGGGAAAAGGAGAAAATAGAGGAGGAAGGAAAAAGAGAGGGAGAAGGAGATAGAAAGATGAGGAAGAGGAGAAGGAGAGAGACAAGGAGGAGGAAATAGAGGAGGAAGAGGGAGATGGAAGAAGGAAGAAGAAGAAGAGGGAAAAGGAGGAGAGACAAGGAGGAAGAGGAGAAGGAAACTGAGAGGGAGAATGATAGATGAGCAGGAGGAGGAGAGGGAGGAGTGGGAGAAGGAAATAGAGGAGGAAGAGGGAGGAGGAAGAAGGAAAAGGAGAGGAAGAATGATAGATGAGGAAGAGGAAGAGGGAAAAAGAGTACTAGGAGGAAATGAAGGAGGAGGAGGAGGGAGAAGGAGGAGGCAGAAGAAGAAGAGGAGGGAAAGGGAGAAGGAAGAGAGAGATGAGGAGGAGAGAGATGAAGTAGTAGTAGTAGTAGTAATAGTAGTAGTAATAGTAGTAGTAATAGTAGTAGTAGTAGTAGTAGTAGTAGTAGTAGTAGTAGTGAGTGCTCCAACTCTGGAAGCTTTTAAGAAGGAATTGAACAGCCAGCATGGCATAAGGACCTGTCTTGGGCAAGGGGTTGGACTAGAAGGCCTCCAAAATCCCTCCCTGTTCTGTAATTCGGTTTTGTTCCTCAGGTGAAGTAATGTTTCAGTCGGATTTCTTTTTTCTTTGCTTACGTAGCAGCTCTTGCCTATTCCTCTCAAGGTCATTTCCTTGATTCTCTGCAGTGATGGAGGAGGGGATTCAACTAGTCTGACCCTTTCAGATATGGCTTTGACAATCTTATCCACTTTGAAGTCCCCAGTGGTGGTGTTAGATTTTGCATCTCTCTCTCTCTGTCTCTGTCTCTCTCTCTCTGTCTCTCTGTCTGTCTGTCTGTCTGTCTCTCTCTCTCTCACACACACACACACACACACCCCTCCCTTTGTTTTTCACACAAAGGTTTCAGCCGCAGAAGTCCCAACCTTGGATCCTTCCTTGGCTCACAAACCCAACAATTATCAATGGTTGCCTTTAACCCCCCCGGATTAACCCCAAATTACTGCTTTGTTTAAGAACTACCGCTTCAGATCAGTGATGGCGAACCTCTTTGGCGCCAAGTGCCAAAAAGGGAGCATGTGCCGAGGTGGCGCACGTGGTCAGAGTGCAGTACTGCAGGCCACTTCAGCTGACTGCTAGTTGCAGTTCAGTGGTTCTAATCTCACCGGCTCAAGGTTGACTCAGCCTTCCATCCTTCCGAGGTGGGTGAAATGAGGACCCGGATTGTTGGGGGCGATATGCTGACTCTGTAAACCGCTTAGAGAGGGCTGAAAGCCCTATGAAGTGGTATATAAGTCTAACTGCTATTGCTATGTGCATGTGCTCGCGCTGGGCCGCAACCCGGAAGAGGAGCTGCCCACAGCGCATGCCCGCATCCAAAAACGAACTTCTGGGTTTCGGGCGTAGATGTGTGCGGTTTCCACCCATTATTCCTTCTTTGGCCTTCGGCTGCCTTGGTAAACAGCTCGACCCCTTCTTACAGTACTTCTACTTACAATAGGACAGCCTACTAACTGGAGTAGCTTGCCCTTTAGCTAAGACGCTCAGCTTGTCGATAAAAAAGATTGTCAGTTTGGCGGTTCGAATCCCCAGTGTAAGTCTCGCGCGTGAGCAAGAGGGTTGGGCTAGATGACCTCCAAGGTCCCTCCCAACTCTGCGACTGTTACATTGGGCTACAAGCAAAACCCACGGTACTTCGAATGTCTGTTCCTCCAACCCTTCTGGCCATCGCTTCCTTACGCAGTTAGGAAGACAGCAAGAAGTGGGACGTTGGGGAAATAATCATTTAGAGGGGGGCATCTGTACGAGGGGGTGGGGCGGGGGTGAAGGTCAGGAGGAGGCAGCTGCAACCCCAGCCACTCTCTTTGCTGACTCCCTCTCTGCAGAAGGTGTGAATTTTAAGTCGATGCCAGATCCTTTTGCTAGCTGCTGTGGAATCCGAGCCCTGGATGAGAAAAAAGAGAGTGGTAACAAATCCCCCGTAATAGGCCTCTAAGTGAAATGAAAGCGTAATGATACGTCAATTTCCATGTTGTAGTAGAAGCCTGACACGCTACAAGGTGCGACTTGGAGGTTAATATTCCGGGGTTAGTGGAGAACGCCCGATTTTAAAAGCGAGGCGTTTAATGCGCTCGAAATGGGAGTCTATCCTTTTCGACCGTTCAGATCGTGTCAGGCTGCGAGTAACAAGGAGTGCCAGGGAAGAAACTGCATTACAGATTCATTGCAGGGAGACCAGGAATTTTTTTGGGGTGGGGGGGGAAGGGGGGGCAGAGCTGTGTTTCTCAGCTTAGGCAGTCTTGACGATATGTGGACTTCAACTCCCAGAATTGAGAGACCGCCTGCTGCCAATTACCTCCCAAAGACCCATTAGATCGCACAGGGTCGGCCTCCTCCGGGTTCCGTCCACCAGCCAATGCCATCTGGCTACGACCCGGGGGAGGGCCTTCTCTGTTGCAGCTCCGGCCCTTTGGAACGAACTCCCCATGGACCCTCACCTCTCTCCTGGCTTTCCGAAAAGCCGTTAAGACCTGGCTGTGCCAGCAGGCCTGGGGTTGATGAGCTCCCTTCCCCTCTCGACAGGTGTGGTTGTTGGTTATTTTAAATGTCTATTTTGTATTGCATGTTCCCCTTCCCGTTGGAGTTGTTCGCCGCCCTGAGTCCCTTTCAGGGAATAGGGCGGCATATATATAAATAAATAAATAAATAAATAAATAAATAAATAAATAAATAAATAAATAAATAAATATTTCTGGCGTTGAAGGATTCCAGAGCAAAGGAAGGAAGTTCTCCAGCGGGAGAGAAAATGATCCGTCTCCGTAAACAGCCAACCGCCAGGATTTGGGATCTGCCTAGACAGCCGACTAAAAGGCAGAGACATCACCCTGCCAACAAAAGTGCATCTAGTCAAGGCGATGGTTTTTCCCAGTTGCAATGGATGGCTGTGAAGGTTGGACCATAAGGAAGGTTGAGAGCCAAAGAATGGAGGCCTTTGAACTCTGGTGCTGGAGAAGACTCCTGCATTGAGTCCCTTGGACTGCAAGGCCATCCAACCGGTCAGTCCTAGAGGAGATCAACCCTGACTGCTCTTTAGAAGGCCAGATCCTGAAGAGGAACTTAATGGGGCACCTAAGGAGAAGGAAGGATTCCCTGGAGAAGAGCCTCATGCTGGGAATGATGGAGGGCAAAAGAAGAAGGGGACGGCAGAGAAGGAGGTGGCTGGATGGAGTCACTGAAGCAGTGAGCTTAAATGGACTCCAGAGGATGGTAGAAGACAGGAAGGCTGATTATCTCTGAAACCCTATCTATCTCAGATCATTCATTGTTTAAAAGAGGAAATCACAATCCTGATCTCAAGCAGCAAAAAACTGGATCAGTTGAGGAAACCCCAGATTTCATTTTAGATCTTGAATTGAGAGTCTTACTAAAGAAACGAGAGTTTTCCCTTCATTTACAAAACAATTGCTTTAAATGTTGAAATATCAGTAGGGGGGGGGGAACCAAGCAAACAAATCAAAATAGAATGCATTGTAATTGTTGGCATTATTTAACAGTAGTTCAATTCTCACACGTGACATTTTGGTCAGTGGTGGGACTCAAATAATTTAACCACCGGTTCCTCTGCTTAATGATTTCTTCCAACAACCAGGTCACTAAACTGCTCAGAAAGTTAACAACCGGTTCTCCCGAAGTGGGGCAAACTGGCTGAATCCCATCACTGGTTTTGGTGCTGTCAATTTTTGTGCTCCGACAAGCAGAGATGCGGAAGGAAAAAGTTCCAGCTGCCCGAGTTATCTTGAGATCCACAGCTCACCAACCTAGGATGAACTTGGAAGCTAATCAGGACCAGACCTGGTTATTGTTTGAATGGAAGATGCTTAGAAAAGTCCTCAGGGCTAAGATAGACTGGAAAATCCAATCAATCAATCAATCAGCCAATCAATCAATCAATTTCTATCCTAGAAGAAGACAATAGAAAACTATGATCAATCAATCAATCAATCAGTCAATCTCTATCCTAGAAGAAGACAATGGAAAACTATGATCAACCAATCAACCAATCAATCTCTATCCTAGAAGACGACAATGGAATATTACGATCAATCAATCAATCAATCAATCAATCTCTATCCTAGAAGAAGACAATGGAAAACTACGATCAACCAATCAGTCAATCTCTATCCTAGAAGAAGACAATGGAAAACCATGATCAACCAACCAACCAACCAACCAATCAATCTATATCCTAGAAGAAGACAATGGAATATTATGATCAACCAATCAATCAATCAATCAATCTCTATCCTAGAAGAAGACAATGGAATATTATGATCAACCAATCAATCAATCAATCAATCTCTATCCTAGAAGAAGACAATGGAAAACTACGATCAACCAATCGAAGACAATGGAAAACTATGATCAACCAATCAATCAATCTCTATCCTAGAAGAAGACAATGGAATACTACGATCAACCAATCAATCAATCTCTATCCTAGAAGAAGACAATGGAATACTACGATCAACCAATCAGTCAATCTCTATCCTAGAAGAAGACAATGGAATACTACGATCAACCAATTGAAAACAATGGAATACTACGATCAACCAATCACTCAATCTCTATCCTAGAAGAAGACAATGGAAAACTCAATAATCAATCGATCAATCTCTATGCTAGAAGAAGACAATGGAAATCTATGATTGTATCATTGCTGCAAAGGATTCAAAAAAGCTTCCATAGCTTGCAGGGCTGCTGAGGGGGCAGTTAGGGAGGAACATTTATTTACTATTTATTAATTCATCAAACAATCTATCATATTTTGAACACACACACACACACACACACACACGTTTCCCAAGAACTCCAATCCATCTGCAACAATGACAGACCTCAACATATACTAGCCACGTTTCCTCCAGTTCTCTTGTCAAGCCATCCTGAAACTGAGCATTGCCCCCTGGGTGAGTCACACGGATAATCCCACCACCGCCTCTGGATTCCTGGATGGGCAGGTTGGCAGGCGGTGTTGGATCAGCCCAAATTCTCTCTCTCTTCTGTCACAGCATCTCCAGCCAAAATTCCTACCGTTCTTGTGCGGATAGTCATCAAAGCTTTATTCATGCTGAAAGACTTTGCTAGTAGTTGATGGCGCACATGGTGTAGGGAGTCAAGCTATTTCTTTAAAGCATAGTTTTCGGTCCTTCTACACCATCAGGTAGGGCAGGGGGGTCCAAATGTGGGAACTTTAAGACTTGTGGACTTCAACTCCCGACTTCTGGAGAACTAGGAGTGGAAATTTTGAGTAGTTCGGGGAATCGGCAAATACCACCTCTGGCTGGCCCCATCCCCATCTATTCTCTGCCTTCCAAGTCCCGGATGATTGGGAGGGAATGGGGATTTTGCAGTATCCTTCCCCTGGAGTGAGGAGGGAATGGAGATTTTACAGTATCCTTCCGCCAGGAGTGGAGGGGAAATGGGGATTTTACAGTATCCTTCCCCTGGAGTGAGGAGGGAATGGAGATTTTACAGTATCCTTCCCCCAGGAGTGGAGGGGAAATGGGGATTTTACAGTATCCTTCCCCTGGAGTGGGAAGTGAAAGGAGATTTTACAGTCTTCTTCCCCTGGAGTGGGGAGGGAATGCGGATTTTACAGTATTCTTCCCCTGGAGTGGGAAGTGAAAGGAGATTTTACAGTCTTCTTCCCCTGGAGTGGGGAGGGAATGGGGATTTTACAGTATCCTTCCCCTGGAGTGGGGAGGGAATGGAGATTTTGCAGTATCCTTCCCCTGGAGTGGGGAGGGAATGGGGATTTTACAGTATCCTTCCCCTGGAGTGGGGAGGGAATGGGGATTTTACGGTATCCTTCCCCTGGAGTGGGGAGGGAGTGGAGATTTTGCAGTATCCTTTCCCTGGAGTGGGGAGGGAGTGGAGATTTTGCAGTATCCTTCCCCTGGAGTGGGGAGGGAATGGGGATTTTACAGTATCCTTCCCCTGGAGTGGGGAGGGAATGGGGATTTTACGGTATCCTTCCCCTGGAGTGGGGAGGGAGTGGAGATTTTGCAGTATCCTTTCCCTGGAGTGGGGAGGGAGTGGAGATTTTGCAGTATCCTTCCCCTGGAGTGGGGAGGGAATGGGGATTTTACAGTATCCTTCCCCTGGAGTGGGAAGTGAAAGGAGATTTTGCAGTATCCTTCCTCTGGAGTGGGAAGTGAAAGGAGATTTTGCAGTATCCTTCCCCCAGGAGTGAGGAGGGAATGGAGATTTTACAGTATCCTTCCCCTGGAGTGGGAAGTGAAAGGAGATTTTGCAGTATCCTTTCCCCAGGAGTGGAGGGGAAATGGGGATTTTACAGTATTCTTCCCCTAGAGTATGGAGGAAATGGGGATTTTGCAGTATCCTTCCCCTGCCATGCCCACCAAACCATGCCATGCCACCAAGCCACACCCACAGAACCTGTAATAAACTTTTCTGAATCCCACCACTGGATGATTGGGCTTAGTTTTGACACTAGAATAAACCAAGGATGCTTTGATTTCCTTGAAAACCTTTTATTTAAAGAGATCTAAACTCACCTCACCAATCAAATCACATCCCCAAATTGTGGAGTTAGAGACAATGAGGCCTATGGTCCAGAAATCGTGGTCTACGGTTTCTACTGATCCTACCAGATTAGAGGCAATGGATCTCCAATATACTAAACACAGGGAAGAAGCTTCTCTCTTAAGCTTCTCCCCCAAAGCGTTGGGCTTCATCTGGATTCCTTTTCAGAAGCCAAATAACTCAAAGCAAAGCTTTAATCAGCCAAAAGGAAAAGCCACATGCTTCAAAGAGTGACATATGATTCAAGGCCAGGGGCTATTATCTTTGAAACCACAACTGGATCATATCCAGCAAGGCTTGATCAAAGAGCTCCAATTTGTAGGTTGTGGTCCATCCGCCACACAGGTATTTATAGCAGAGAAAAGGAACCAATAAGAGGCGGAGGGACACTTCTCAGCGGCTCTCGCGCTTCCCTGGCCTGGGCCTATCACAGAAGGAGAGAGATGGTCTGATTCTACTTTCTCCAGCTTTTACATCGGTGTTTCTCGATCTTGGCTACTTGACGATGGGTGGACTTCAACTCCCAGAATGCTTGTTGGCTGCAGAATTCTGGGAGTTGAAGTCCATCCGCCTTCAAGGTTGGCCAACTGAGAAACTCTGCTCTAGATGGCTTGGAATTGTGCCAACAGACACAAAAGATGGAGATAAGCATTGACAAAAAGAAAAGAATGGGTCAAGAAAAAAGCTGAAAGAAGGAACCCTAATGTGATCTAAAAAGGATGGGCATGTTTGGAGATCCCATAATAATCAATGTTTGGGAGTGGGCTGCTTTTTTCAAAGAAAGGATAAAACATAGCTGGCTGGCCTTTGGAAGAGATCCATTCCATATTGTGACCCTCTGTCTCATGTCTCTACAAGAACATCTGGAGAAACTTTGTCCAGATGCTCTTTTTCAGAATTCTTGACCAATCTGGGACACCTCTAGCCTCAACTCTAATGATGTTCCCTAGTTGGACCATGAAACATCTGCAAGAAAACAACCAAGCTCAGAGAGCACCAAGACACTAGAGTCCTCCTCTTCCTCCTCTTCTTCCTCCTCCCTCCCTCCTCCTCCTCTCTGCAAACTCCACTCCCTCTAAATCTGATGATGTTCCCTAGCTGGGTCATGGAAGGTCTGCAAGAAAACAACCAAGCTCAGAGAGTATCGGGAACTCCACATTCTTCCTCCTCCTCTACTCCACAATCCCTTCTAGCACTGATGATGTTCCCTAGTTGGGTCATGAAACATCTGCAAGGAAACAACTAAGCTCAGAGAGTATGAAGGAGTCCACATTCCTCCTCCTCCTCTACTCCACAATCCCTTCTAGCACTGATGATGTTCCCTAGTTGGGTCATGAAACATCTGCAAGGAAACAACTAAGCTCAGAGAGTATGAAGGAGTCCACATTCCTCCTCCTCCTCTACTCCACAATCCCTTCTAGCACTGATGATGTTCCCTAGTTGGGTCATGAAACATCTGCAAGAAAACAACTAAGCTCAGAGAGTATGAAGGAGTCCACATTCCTCCTCCTCCTCTACTCCACAATCCCTTCTAGCACTGATGATGTTCCCTAGTTGGGTCATGAAACATCTGCAAGGAAACAACTAAGCTCAGAGAGTATGAAGGAGTCCACATTCCTCCTCCTCCTCTACTCCAGAATCCCTTCTAGCACTGATGATGTTCCCTAGTTGGGTCATGAAACATCTGCAAGGAAACAACTAAGCTCAGAGAGTATGAAGGAGTCCACATTCCTCCTCCTCCTCTACTCCACAATCCCTTCTAGCACTGATGATGTTCCCTAGTTGGGTCATGAAACATCTGCAAGAAAACAACTAAGCTCAGAGAGCACCAAGACACTAGAGTCCTCCTCCTCCTCCTCCTCCTCCTCTTCTTCTTCCTCCTCCTCCTCCTCCTCCTCCTCCTCCTCTTCCCCCTCCTCCTCTCTGCAAACTCCACTCCCTCTAGATCTGATGATGTTCCCTAGCTGGGTCATGGAAGGTCTGCAAGAAAACAACCAAGCTCAGAGAGTATCGGGGACTCCACATTCCTCCTCCTCCTCTACTCCACAATCCCTTCTAGCACTGATGATGTTCCCTAGTTGGGTCATGAAACATCTGCAAGAAAACAACTAAGCTCAGAGAGCACCAAGACACTAGAGTCCTCCTCCTCCTCCTCTTCTTCTTCTTCTTTTTCCTCCTCCTCCTCCTCTTCCCCCCTCCTCCTCCTCTCTGCAAACTCCACTCCCTCTAGATCTGATGATGTTCCCTAGCTGGGTCATGGAAGGTCTGCAAGAAAACATCCAAGCTCAGATAGCAACAAGGATTCCTCAGCCTCAACTGTCTCCCATCTGTTGGACTAAAGTCAAGTTGACCTTCTCCCTTGTTTTCTGATGTTCTTCCTGCTTCAGTTCCTGTTAGGACCGGGTTTTCCCAGATGTGCACGATCTCTTTCCCATCTAAGATTTTCCTGGTTTCCTTTGTTGTATTAGCACAATTCGCTTAAATTCCCCCTGGCCCCTAAATTCACCCCTTTTCTGAGTTTCCTTAGGACACCAAACCGCAAAGAAACCCAACCATCTAGATTAGGATGGGAAGCTAAGACACGAACCAAGGTAAAAACATATGAACCAAGCTTCCCGCGGCTCCCCAAAACCAGCTGAGTTTTTGCTAAGTTACTGAAGCATGGCTGATCACAGCCCATTGTCATCTTTCGTCTTGCGGTGCATTACTTCTGTTGGATGCATCGAATGTTTTCTTAATTAAAAAGCCGAATACATTTCCTAGGGTAGCAAAAAACAACACACAAAAAAGGCCCAATCTTATCTGCATTTGCTTCCTGCTCTATCAGCACTTCTATCTGTATTGAACATCACTGCTTTATTCCCGATCCTTAACCCGGTTATCGTGCCAAAGGTGGTTTTTTTTCCCCAGGACTTTCTTGTTTGTTTGTTTTTTTGGGAAGACGTTTCGCTTCTTATCCAAGAAGCCTCTAAAAGGGTGCAAATGACCAGCTGCCTAAAAGGAGTATAAATCCTTCCATTCCTCACTACTCTGTCGGAGCTGAAGAAGCTTCTTGGATGAGAAGCAAAATGTCTTCAAAAGAAAAACAAGGAAGTCCGATGGCTTCCTGAAAAAGGCACCTTTGGAACAAACCAGGACCTGGAGGACTGAGAATCTCTACAGACTTTTAGTGTACAATTTGGGATGGACACCCTTTGGATGGTTGTGGGAGGAGGAATGGATTTCCAGAGGGGGGAAACTGCAGACTACAGGACCCTGAGGACATAGATCAACTTTCAAGTGGCCTCAAGGACCCTCTAAAAAGATGCAAATGACCAGCTGTCTGAAAGAAGAATAAATCCTTCACTTCCCCACCATCCAGTCAGAGATGAAGAAGCTTCTTGGCTGAGAAGGAAAAAGTCTTCAAATGGAAAACGAAGTCCAGTTGCCTCCTGAAAAAAGCAGCTTTGGGACAACCACGACCTGGATGACCGAGAATCCGTACAGAATTTTAGCTGTACAGTTTGGGATGAAGAGCCTTGGAGTGGGGTGGGAGTAGAAATGGGTTTCCAGAGGAAAAAACTGCAGATGATAGGAACCATTTGCACCACTCAGGTGACCCTGAGGACACAGATAAACCTGGAAGTGGCCTCAAGGACCCTCTAAAAGGATGCAAATGACCAGCTGTCTGCAAGGAGCATCAATCCTTCCATTCCCCACCATCCAGTCAGAGCTGAAGAAGCTTCTGGGCTGAGAAGGAAAAAGTCTTCAAATGGAAAACGAAGTCCAGTTGCCTCCTGAAAAATGCACCTTTGGAACAACCAGCACCTGGATGACTGAGAATCTCTACTGACTTTTAGTGTGCAATTTGGGATGAAGACCCTTTGGATGGTGCGGGAGGAGGAATGGATTTCCAGAGGGGGGAAATTGCAGACTACAGGAATCATTTGCAGCACTCAGGTGACCCTGAGGACACAGATAAGCCTCCAAGTGGCCTCAATGACCCTCTTAAAAGGATGCAAATGACCAGCTGTCTGCAAGGAATATAAATCCTTCCCTTCCCCGCCATCCAGTCAGAGCTGAAGAAGCTTCTTGGAGGAGAAGTGAAACATCTTCAAAGAAAAACCAAGAAAATCCAATTGCTTTCTGGGGAAAAAAATGCATCTTTCAGACAACCAGGACCTGGATGGCTGAGGATCTCTACAGACTTTAAACCTGGTTATCATGAAGTTTATAATTCTGGAAATCTCTCCTGTTTATGGCTGAACCGCTTAACCAATGGTTATCAAGTGTCCCGGAGATCATCATGTTGTTGGTGGAAGAAAGGCCAGCCCTGCATTGAGAACTGATGTGGTTGTATGGGATAGCATGGAGGAGATGTTTTCAGCTTGTAGAATTGAAAAGACTCAAGTTCCAAATTCTGCCAGGACCTTTGTCTTGTTTTTTATGTCTCTTATGTCCTGTTCATGAATTTTTGAGTGACTTGATTGGGGTTTGGGGTTTGGGGCAGTTGGGGGTGGGGTCAGAGAGAAGATATAGAACATGTCCAAGTGGAGAAATAATCAAATCCAAAGATTTGATGGCAGGGAAAAATAAAGACTCTTCCAAGTTGAACTTCTGGAGATGACAATGTCATCGTTTTCTTGGCAATCATCTGGAGGGAGATTTCCCTTGTCTTCGTCTTCTGCAGCCTAGATCATAACCTGGAATTTCACGAGGGCTGCCCTCCCCCCAAAAATACATTATTTGAGATCCCTTGGAGCTGTTTGGAAGTAGAGGGGCAGGCTAGTCATAAAATAAATACAAGTAATATTCCAGCGTAACCTGGTTAGGTTTTTTTGGGGAGATCTACCAAGGCCATCTTAGATTGATCATGCGCCATTGAGTTGGTGTCAACTCTTAGTGACCAGCTAGATGGATTTTCTCCGGGAGTTTAGTCAACCAACCTGGATTTTTAAGTCTTCCAGTGGTGCTACACTGATCCATCCACCTTTGCACCTAGATGGGAAGTAAAGCTTTCAACATTCATTGTGCCTGAAGGAAGCATTGTCAGAGATTCCTCTTGTAGTTGAACAAAGATCGAACACCAGTTCCCATGGATATAAAGGTGGCCTTTTCTTGGTTTCTGGACTGAACGGTCCAATTCAAACAACAATCAGGCACCTGCATGCTTCATCCTAAACCAGGGGCCGGCAACCTTAAACACTCAAAGAGCCACAAAGGTCCTAACCGGAAGCCCCCCCCCTCCTCCCAATTCAATTCCCTTAAAGGTCCCTTAGCTGTGGTTTAGCCCGATGGCTGAAGCCGAAAATAGGATTTCTGAATACTTCGAGAAAGCTAGAGCTCTATTTTATAGTGTTATCAGAATGCCCAAATGCTAACGTGGGAGTAATATAAGATTGCAGTTCTGAGTGATAGAATGCATCTGTGTGTGTGTGTGTGTTTTAAAAAAAATACAGCAGATCAGAAATTCCAACACCAACTTGAGTAACAGGCAAGTAATTTACGAGTAGTAATTAGCCCAAACCAATTGATCGATGGTTAGATTTTCAGGCTAGTTGTTCAGTAGAAATTACCAGTAATAAAAGGGTGTGTCTGTGTGTGTGTGTGGAAACGGAGAGTTCCCTAACGTTTAAATGCTCAATGTGTTGTAATACTAAGCTTAGGGAGATCATGTTAATATGAATGTGAAAGATGTGGCAAAAGAGGAACGATGTGGCACAGAGATGCTTGCAGCCAGACGACACACTGAATCGGGAAAGAGGAACGTTTATTCTTGTAACTAAAAAAATAATGAAAGTCTCTCTCTCTCTCTCTCTCCCTCCCTCCCTCTCTCTCTCTCTCCCCGCTTCTCTTTGAAGTTCCTGGCATTCACCAGACAAAAAGAAATTCAGGGAGGGGGTAAACAGGAAGACCCCAGTCCCTGCCTAACAATTTGGGCATCAGCGCCATTGCTTAAGCCAAGCATCCAATTTAAACCCCAGCTAAATCTCAACTCCCGATTTCCTGGAGTTAGGACAGAGGGACGTAAAGGCAACTGCTTGGAAACCAAGCTTCCCATTTGGAGGTTGGTTGCCACGCTGAAAATGCCCTCCCCCTCCTCCTTTCTCAAAAGGTACCCCTCTTCTTCTGGGGGCCCCACCTGGTGGTCTCCGGGAGGCCCATCCTATCCAGACCAAGCATTGCAGTTCTTAAGTGCCCCCCAAGTTAACGGTTCTCCATCGATTGGGCAAGGAAAAGCAGCATCTTTGAAATGTGACCTGGGGGGCTCCTGGAGGAGAGAGAGAGAGAGGAGGGGGCTTTTTGGAGGGGAGGGAGGAGAGGAAAGAGACAGGAAGAAGGGAAGCTTGGATGGAAGGTATTTGCAATGGGAAATCAACTGGCAAAGCAGAAGGGTGGGAAATGAAGAGGGAACAGCCAAGAAACCCCCCAAATGTGCTTTTCAGCTCTTGGAAACTGTCCACAATGCTGGTCTCAGCTGATCTCTCTCTCTCTCTCCCTCTCTCCCCCTCCCTCTCAGTGAAAGCCCACCCTCTGCTCTAAAATATGTATCCAGACCCCCAACTCCCCATTGACAATTCAGGTCTTTTCATCCAACAGCTTGTCTCCCTCTCCCCCTCTTTCTCTCTCCCTCCCCTCCTCTCTCTTCTCTTTCTCTCTCTCTCCCTCTCTCTTTCTCTCTCCCTCTCCCCCTCTCCCTCCCACTTTCTCCCCCTTCCATCCTCTCTTTCTCTCTCCCTCCCCCTTCCTCCCCTCGCCCTCTCCCTCCCTCTTTCTCCCCCTCCCCTCCTCTCTCTCTCCATCTCCACTCTATTTCACTCTATCTCTCCCTCTTTCCCACCTCCTCTTTCTCTCTCCCTCTCCTCTCTCTGCCTTCCTCTTTCTCCCCTCCCCTCCCTCTCCTCCTCTCTCTTTCTCTCCCCCTCTCCCTCCCTCTTTCTCCCCCTCCCCCTTTCTCCCCCTCCTCCTCTCTCTTTCTCTCCCCCTCTCCCTCCCTCTTCCTCCCCCTCCCCTCCTCTCTCTCAGCGAAAGCCCACCTTATGCTCCAAAAAACATGTCCAGACCCCCAATTCCTATTGACAATTCAGGTCTTTTCACCCAAGAGCTTGTCTCTGCCCCCCCCCGCTCTCCCTCTCCCCCCCTCCCTCCCTCTCCCTCTCTCTCACACACACAAAATCAAGGAAGCCAAAGTGGATCAGGAGCGCAGCTGGCGGCACAAACACAACCCAACACACACAGTCACACACACAAACACACCCTGTAAGAACAGAGGCTAAGGGGGCACAGAGAGCCGCAAAGACACCCCCCCTTGGAAGCCAGACCAAGCCCCCCTCTCCCCAATCCCCCAAGGATACCCCTCCCCAGGACCCAACACTCGCCGAAGACACACACAGATCAAAGGCGCCTTCCCTCTCTCTGGCGCACGCAGGCTGGTTCTTCCGCGGATGAGGGAAGGAGGGGAGGGCGGCCAGACAATAAGCGCACACACCCTGATCACCTTCACGGTGGGTGAAAACACAGGTGGATTGTCCCCTTCTCTCCCCCCCCCCCCTCCTCCATCTCCCCGCTCAGAACAAACCTCCCCATCGGCGTCCAATCATCCCCGGTACTCACAAACTTCGGAGGAAACGCGCTGCAGGCACCGAGCTCGGGAAAAAAGACACATTACAGCTCCGGGGGAGGGGGCAAAAAACCGGCTCCTGGTGGCGCGGGAGGGGGGCGGAAACGACACCTCTTTCCTCTGCCCCCCCCTCAAAGGCGTAGAGGACCAAATCTCCAGGAGGGGAGGGGGTCGCGATGCCCCTCCTTCCCTCCCGAGCCCAACGGCGCCCCTCCGAAGCAACTGGGATTGGAGCAGCGCCCCCCCCCGCAGCCCCCTCCCCCGCCTGCGAAATCCGGCTCAGAAAGACAACCGTGATGCCAAAGGAGGCATTTTCTGCCCCCTCTCTATGCACCTCCCCGCGCCCCCAGACCCCAAATAAGGACGAGACCAGCATCCGAAGGCTGGCGGGAGAAGCGGTGGGGAGGCAGGCGCGGATCAGGAGGGTTGCGCGACCCCCCCTCCCTCCAAAAAAGCCAACCACACAAGCACCCCGAGGGAGCCAGAGCAGAGTTGCCGAACGGAGCGGCTCTCCCGCCGGGGGACCCCCGCCCCCCCCGCCGAGGACTTCAAACCGAGCATCTCCGCGATGCCAAATCCGGAGTTGGGGAAGGCGCAGGGAATCCGGATCGGTGGGGGAGTGGGTGGTGGTCGTGGCGGGAGGGGAACGGTGGGGAGGGGGTTAAGGGGAGACGAAAGGGGGGGGGTATCCGTCCAGGGTCTGCAAGCCAGAAAGGCGCCCCCCTTCCCCAACCTTCCCCCCAACCCCCAAGAGCAGCGTCCCCCTCCCCCCGACTCCAAATCGAACCTCTCCAAGTATCCGGAATTGGGGAAGACGCAGGGAATTCGGATTTGGGGAGGGGGAGAGGATGGTGGCTGGAGGTGAACGGGGGGGGGGGGTTGAAGGGGAGAGGAAGGGGTCTGCAATCCAGGAAGGCGTCCCACTCCTCATCCTTCCCCCCACGTCCCCCTTCCAGAGAAGCAGCGTTCTCCCCCCCCTTGCCCCCCAAGGGACACCAAATCAAGCCTCGCGGCGAATTCGGATTTGGGGAACGAAGGCGCAGGGAATCCGGATCAAGGGTATGGTGGCTGGGAGGGAACGGAGTGGGGGGGGGGAAACAGCGGGGGGGGATCTACAAGCCAGGAAGATCTCCCCCTCCCCAACCTTCCCCCCACCTCCCCCAAGAGCAGCGTTCTCCCCCCTTCCCCCCCAGACTCCAAATCGAGCATCTCCAAGAGAAAAAGAGGACGGGGGGGGGGGTGTCTGGAAGTCAGGAAGGTCCCCCCCTCCCCTCTTCCCCAAACAGCAGCGGGACCCCTGCGGCCGACAGGAGCCTCCCCTCCTCTGCGCCCCCCCCAACCCCACCCCGCCCTAATCCGTCTTACCTGCATCTCTCATTCTCGCCGCCCGCCTCGCCCGGGCAGAAACGGCAAGGTGGTTCTCCAGCCGGCGGCCGCCACCATTCAGCGCAGCGGCGGTGGCAGCATCAGCACCAGCAGCATCAGCGGCGGGGCCGGCGACGGCGGCGGCTCCCCAACCACCGCCCGCCCGCCCGCCCGCTCCGGCGAGCCAGCCTCCCTCCCGGGCGTTCCCGTCCTCGGGTCGAAAAGCGCGTCGCCGCCGCTGCTGCCGCCGCCTTTCCTGCCCGCCCGGCTGGGCTTCTGGGTCCTGGGCGCGACCCCTCCCCACCTCTGCGGGACGGATCCCTCCCCCGCCCTCGGCCGGCTGCAGCAGCCAAGCTCGGCGCGCCTTCCTCTCTATCTCTCTCCTCGTCCTCCTCCTCCTCCTCTCAGGTGGGGAGCGAGCCAGGCAGGCAGGCAGAGGCGGGAGCGCGCGCGGGAGCGGCGGAGGGAGCGCGCACCGAGGCGCGGATTTGGGGGCCGCGCGGAGGGGAGGAGGAAAAAAAAAGGAGAAAGAGGGGAGACGCTGACCGGCGCCCGCTTCTCCCCCTTTCTGACTTGCGGAGTAGGAAAAGGTGAAGAGGAAGGAGGAGAGGAGAGGATGCTAAGCGCGAAAGAATAACCAAGATGCGGGGGGGGGGGGGAGAGGGTTGAGGGTTGAAGAGGCGAGGAGCGGGGGGGGGGGAGGGGGCTGCAAATGCCAAGAGGGACCGGGGTGGGGTGGAGGGGACGAGGAAGTGATGTTGGGGAGCCTGGAAAGGAGGAACGAGGAAGCGGGGGGGGGGGACCCCAAATCTGAGTGATGGTCGTTTATTAGAGTCTCTATTGAGGCAGAAGTGGCTGAAGGAATAAACGGAGGGAGGGGGGAGACAGAGAGGAAGGAATTGGAAGGGAGGGGTAGGTTGGTCAAGGAAAGGTGGGTGTGGAGCTGTTTTGGCCCCCTTTGGCTTCTTCAGAGAGCTGAGGGGGGGGGAGGAAGGAAAGAAAGAGAATGATAGAAGAGGGAAGGAAGGAAAAGAGGGACAGAGAAGGGGGAAGGAAAAGGGGAAAGGAAGGAGGGAAGAGGTGGAGAGAAAAGGTGAAAGGGTGAAAGAGAAGGAAGAAAGGAAGGAAGGAAGAGATGGAGAGAAAAGATGAAAGGGTAAAAAAGGAAGGAAGGAAGGAAAAGGGGTAGTAAAGAGGGAAGGAATGAAAAAAGGAAAGAAAGGAAGGAAGGAAGAGATGGAGAGAAAAGATGAAAGGGTGAAAGAGGGAAGAAAGGAAGGAAAAGATGGAGAGAAAAGATGAAAGGGTAAAAAAGAAGAAGGAAGGAAAAGCAGTAGAGAAGAGGGAAAGAAGGAAAAGGGGAAAGAAATGAAGGAAGGAAGAGATGGAGAGAAAAGATGAAAGAGTCAAAGATGAAAGAGTAAAAGAAAAGGAAGGAAGGAAGAAGGAAGGAAGGAAGGAAGGAAGGAAGGAAGGAAGGAAGGAAGGAAGGAAGGAATTCATCTTCACAAACAAACAAAGAAAAGGCTTCTGGATTGTCCATGCCTGACCTTCTACACAGGGTCTTCAAGAAGGGGAGTGGGAAAGCTCATTTGTTGAGAATATTTTCACTTATTCCCACCCACTCAGAAAATAAGATTCCTAAACGAAACCATAAGGAACCTGCTTTTTGGATGCCCCTTATGTTCTATAAAAGGAGAAGGAGCCACCACTGTCGAATGACCACAGCTGCCAGGTCAGGTTGGGCCAGCTAAGGAGCCACATCTAGCCGATCTTGGTTGATCTGGAAAGCTAGACCCTGATTAAACCTTGGACATCACAGCCATCCAAGACCAGGAAGTCAAAAGCATCCCTGAAAATAGTCCTGGTCAATCTCTTCCATTTCAGGCCAAGAAGACCTCATGGGAGGCAGCTCTGAAGACCTTGAGAGTTGACCTGAACTCAACACTACTTCGCTTCACACCATGACCTAAGGACCTCACACACCCAGAGCTTTGGAGAACAGTTCCCCAGCCTGTAAAATCTGCCATGAATTGGCCAATGGGAGATGGAGACCACCAAGAGAAGAAGAGGTTGGGGAGGACAAGACAGAATTAGAAAGAGGAACATGGGCAGCTGATGGTCTACTCAGTTGCTACCCAGACTTCCACTGGTTAGATGTGTTTAACAATAATATCAGGAGTGGGTTCCTGTACCGGTCGGTAACGGTTCGCCGCGTGCGTGTGTTGTGTGGGTGCTGCTCACTCCACACGGGCACGGCCCACTGCATTTTGCTTCTGCACGCGCAGTTGAATGATGAATGGCCCCTCCCAGAGGAAATAAAAGAGGAGCGAAAGGGGAGTGGAGTTTGCAGGAGACTATGAGTTTGCTTAATTGGTTTGTGACTCTCTGAGGCTCCTTGCCAAGTTTTTCAGATATCTGCCTGTCAGCTCTCCAAGCCAGATAAGGTCTGTGACTATAAATCCTCCCTTGAAAGACTTTGCTGGATGTGAAGGAGCAGAATTCGCAGGAAATTAATAAAAGGGTTTTTTGTCAGGACCAGGAGTTTGCTTCATGCTCTCGGGAAGCCTCGGTCAGAACATGAGGAAACGGATCAAGAGTGGCTGTTTTCTTTCTGGTCTGATCCAAGCAGGGAGCACTTACTTCCCAACGAAGGAAGCTTACTTACCGGATTACTCAGAGTAAGAGGGAGGGCAGAGCAGAAGAGCTGAAAAATGGAACACAGCTTGCCAAGTGCATTAACTGACGTTTCCTACCAGCGGAGGAAATATTTAAACTCACATCTTCACTTTGAAAATGGTGCTCAGGTGAAACCCTTGACATTGAGTTAAAAGCCTTGTCATTATGCGCCGGCTGGTATTGTTCCTACGACTTGATATCTGTTAATTGGTTGGGGTGATGATACTCATTTGACTTCCGATCCGCTTTCAGACAGCTGCACTTCAGCGGATGTCACCCGATATATTTATTTACGGGCCGTATTTTTAAACACCCCTGTAAATTGCCTCAGCGGGAGATGGCACCTGCCTGATCTCATTTGGCCCTGAAGGTAGGTGAGGGCTTGAGCCTGGAGGGGGCCTCCACAGAAATCCCTGGGGGTTGTAAGATTGAATTGAAAAAAAATATTTGGGGAGACAGCAATGGTGAAACGCTAAGAACCATGGCCGAAACTTCAGTGGGGTGTCCATGAAGTCACATGGACTGTTGATGTTACTTCAGGGGTGAAATCCAGAAGTTCTGACAGGTTCTGGAGAACCGGTAGTGGAAATTTTGAGTAGTTCGGAGAACCAGTAGCGGAAATTTTGAGTACTCCGGAGAACTGGTAGCAGAAATTTTGAGTAGTTCGGAGAATCGATAGTGGAAATTTTGAGTAGTTTGGAGAACCAGTAACAGAAATTTTGAGTAGTTCGGAGAACTGGTAGCGGAAATTTTGAGTACTTCGGAGAATCGGTAGTGGAAATTTTGAGTAGTTCGGAGAACCAGTAGTGGAAATTTTGAGTACTTCGGAGAACCAGTAGCGGAAATTTTGAGTACTTCGGAGACCGGTAGCAGAAATTTGAGTAGTTCAGAGAACCAGAAGCGGAAAATTTGAGTAGTTCGGAGAACCGGCCAATGCCACCTCAGGCTGGCCCCAGAGTGGGGAGGGAATAGAGATTTTGCAGTATCCTTGCTGTGCCACACCCACCAAGCCACGGCCACCAAGCCACACCCACAGAACCGGTAGTAAAAAAAATTGAATTTTACCACTGTGTTACTTCTATCATGGACTGGAAGGGACCTTGTAGGTCATCTAGTTCAACCCCCGTACCCAAGCAGGAGACCCTGCACCATTTCTGACAGATGGCAGCCCAGTCTCTTCTTGAAAGCCTCCATTGATGAAGCTCCCACAACCTCGGAAGGCAACTTCTGTTCCATTGGTCGATTGTTCTCGCTGTCAGAAAAATTCCTCCTTGTTTCCAGGTTGAATCTCTCCTTGGTCAGTTTCCATCCCTTCTTCCTTGTCTGGCCTTCGGGTGCCTTGGAAAATAGCTTCACCCCTTCCTCTCTGGGGCAGCCCCTCAAATAGAAATAGAGAGGCAAACTTAATAATTCAGCTAGTTGACTTGTAGCAGTTTCCACTCCTTGGCTCTCTGACCCAATCTCCCCTGTTGCTTCTAGATAGGATAACCAACCCATATTTGTCCCAAGACTTCTGGAAGATGTCAAGTGGGCACAGATTGATTGGAATCTTCAGGAACTCTCCCCTTCTTGCAAACCCAAGAGATCTGTTCCCATGCTTTGCTTTATAATTTAGTCCGGCCAAACACTGAATTTAAGGACTGTAGCAAACAGAGGAACTGATGTCCCCTTCTTCTAACTTTCTCCCTGGTTCCAGGGCTTGTCGACGCAAGATCAAGGAGGACGATTTTTGAATTTCCCCATATGGCTGAGACAAACGAGGGAAGGGGAGGTGGGAAGGGAGGGAGGGAGAGAGGAAAGGGGAGAGGGAGGGCCGTAGCTGATGCTCCTCGCAGCGAGAACATGCTATTCCCGCCATGCGCCGCCTGGTTGAAATGCAGACCAGACCAGTCTGCTCCGAATGGTAATCAGGGCTGTCTGCATGCCATGTGGAATTGTGTTCTGCTGGGGCCCAAGCCAACCAGAACGCACAAGTCTGGCTCGCTTTGCAAAGCAGGTGGCCATGGACACCCCCACCCCCCCGCGAGACCTACAACAAGGGTGGCGCGACGGGTGCGTGCGGCTCTGTCCTAGTCGATGGAGCTGTTGTAGATCGGCAGGTTGGCCCTGCCCTCAGCTAACCTTCCCGAGCATGTGCGCCTGTGAGTTTCAAGGCTGGTTGGAGGAAGCTGGAATGGAAGCTGGGCGGAGTAGAGTATTGGTATGACTACATCTAATCGAGGAGCCATTCAATGTAGAAAGAAGGAGAAATTCCCCAAGGGCGAGAACAATTGACCAGTGGAACGACTCGCCACCAGAAGTCATGGTTGGTCCGACACTGGAGGTTTTAAAGAAGAGGTTGGACAACCATTTGTTCAGGATGGTAGAGGGTCTCCAGCTTGAGCAGGGGCTTGGATTAGAAGTCCTCCAAGGTCCCTTCCAAATCTTGTTATTCTGCCTTCCTTCCTTCCTTCCCTCCTTCCAACTCTCCTTTCTTTCTCCATTACTGGAGGTTTTCAGGAAGAGACCACCACTTCTCTGAAATGATTTAGGGTCTCCAAGTTGAGCAGGGGGTTGGAGTAGAAGACCTCCAAGGTCCCTTCCAACTCTATTTTGCTATTCTTCCTTCCTTCCCTCCTTCCCTCCCTCCCTCCCTCCCTTCTTTCTCCATCACTGGAGGTTTTCAAGAAGAGACAACCACTTCTCTGAAATGATCTAGGGTCTCCAAGTTGAGCAGGGGGTTGGAGTAGAAGACCTCCAAGGTCCCTTCCAACTCTCTTTTGCTATCCTTCCTTCCTTCCTTCCTTCCTTCCTTCCTTCCTTCCTTCCTTCCTCCCTCCCTCCCTTCCCTCCCTCCCTCCCTTCTTTCTCCATCACTGGAGGTTTTCAAGAAGAGGCAACCACTTTTCTGAAATGATCCAGGGTCTCCAAGTTGAGCAGGGGGTTAGAGTAGAAGACCTCCAAGGTCCCTTCCAACTCTATTTTGCTATTCTTCCTTCCTTCCCTCCTTCCCTCCCTCCCTCCCTCCCTTCTTTCTCCATCACTGGAGGTTTTCAAGAAGAGACAACCACTTCTCTGAAATGATCTAGGGTCTCCAAGTTGAGCAGGGGGTTGGAGTAGAAGACCTCCAAGGTCCCTTCCAACTCTCTTTTGCTATTCTGTCTTCCTTCCTTCCTTCCTTCCTTCCTTCCTCCCTCCCTCCCTTCCCTCCCTCCCTCCCTTCTTTCTCCATCACTGGAGGTTTTCAAGAAGAGGCAACCACTTTTCTGAAATGATCCAGGGTCTCCAGCTTGAGCAGGGGGTTGGATTAGGAGACCCCCAAGTTCCTTTCCAATTCCATTATTCTGTTATTCTGGGGGTGAGTACTGTCCCCACCGTTTTAGCCTTCGGGAAAGGTATCAAAATCTAGTTTTGCTGGTGGGCCTCGAGGCCTCGAGGCCCCGAGAGAGGCACTCATCCCTGGAGGTAGTTGACGAAGTAAGAAGACCTCATTCCCCCCAGTCTTCCTTTTCTGGTTTTAATATCGTTTTTAACTCATGCAGTTTTAATATTTCAATTCTATTCGTCTCTTTGCAAGTGGTGAGCTGCCCAGACTCACCTGATGGGGGAGAGGGGAGGCATAAAAATGTAAACAAACAAACAAACATCCTGCTTTCCTCATCTGCTTCCTGGCTCCCTTCCCGATACAAGTTAGTTGTTTTTTTTTAATAAGATGAGCTTGTCTTTTTGACCATGATTTCAACCATCAAGGAGGAATCCCTCCGTTTTTTCTCAAAAAATAAAAGGCATGGAAACAATTTGCCCTTTCATTTCTTTCGGAAGGGTCTTTGGGGTTTCTTGATCCAACCTCATATGCCCCCCCCACTCTTTTGTGGATTTTTGGGTAGCCTCCCAAACAGAATCACTGGGGCTGACCCCTTTTAGCTTCCTGTGAAGATCAGCCAGATGTTGTTCCTAAGTGAGCCACTTTTCCCCCAGCTCAGTGGTCTCCAAGTGTGTCCCACCACAACTCCCAGCATCCTCAACAGTGGTGGGATTCAAATTTTTTTTACTACTGGTTCTGTGGGCGTGGCTTGGTGGGCGTGGCAGTGAAAGGATACTGCAAAATCTCCATTCCCTCCCCACTCCAGGGGAAGGATACTGCAAAATCCCCATCCCCTCCCCACTCCAGGGGAAGGATACTGCAAAATCCCCCTCCCCTCCCCACTCCAGGGGAAGGATACTGTAAAATCCCCATTCCCTCCCCACTCCAGGGGAAGGATACTGTAAAATCCCCATTCCCTCCCCACTCCTGGGGAAGGATACTGCAAAATCCCCATCCCCTCCCCACCCCAGGGGAAGGATACTGCAAAATCCCCATCCCCTCCCCACTCCAGGGGAAGGATACTGTAAAATCCCTATTCCCTCCCCACTCCAGGGGAAGGATACTGTAAAATCCCCATTCCCTCCCCACTCCAGGGGAAGGATACTGTAAAATCTCCATTCCCTCCCCACTCCTGGGGAAGGATACTGCAAAATCCCCATCCCCTCCCCACTCCAGGGGAAGGATACTGTAAAATCCCCATTCCCTCCCCACTCCAGGGGAAGGATACTGCAAAATCTCCATTCCCTCCCCACTCCAGGGGAAGGATACTGCAAAATCCCCATTCCCTCCCCACTCCTGGGGAAGGATACTGCAAAATCCCCATCCCCTCCCCACTCCAGGGGAAGGATACTGTAAAATCCCCATTCCCTCCCCACTCCAGGGGAAGGATACTGTAAAATCCCCATCCCCTCCCCACTCCAGGGAAAGGATACTGCAAAATCCCCCTCCCCTCCCCACTCCAGGGGAAGGATACTGTAAAATCCCCATTCCCTCCCCACTCCAGGGGAAGGATACTGTAAAATCCCCATTCCCTCCCCACTCCTGGGGAAGGATACTGCAAAATCCCCATCCCCTCCCCACCCCAGGGGAAGGATACTGCAAAATCCCCATCCCCTCCCCACTCCAGGGGAAGGATACTGTAAAATCCCTATTCCCTCCCCACTCCAGGGGAAGGATACTGTAAAATCCCCATTCCCTCCCCACTCCAGGGGAAGGATACTGTAAAATCTCCATTCCCTCCCCACTCCTGGGGAAGGATACTGCAAAATCCCCATCCCCTCCCCACTCCAGGGGAAGGATACTGTAAAATCCCCATTCCCTCCCCACTCCAGGGGAAGGATACTGCAAAATCTCCATTCCCTCCCCACTCCAGGGGAAGGATACTGCAAAATCCCCATTCCCTCCCCACTCCTGGGGAAGGATACTGCAAAATCCCCATCCCCTCCCCACTCCAGGGGAAGGATACTGTAAAATCCCCATTCCCTCCCCACTCCAGGGGAAGGATACTGTAAAATCCCCATCCCCTCCCCACTCCAGGGAAAGGATACTGCAAAATCTCCCACTGATTAATTGTTCTAACTGTCAGGAAATTTCTCCTTAGTTCTAGGTTGCTTCTCTCCGTTGTTTCTTGCCTTGCCCTTGGGTGCTTTGGAAAACAGGATGACCTCTTTTTGGGAAGACCCCCAAGAAGAGTTGTGGAGAAGTGCTGGGAGTTGAAATCTAAGATCTAGAGACCAGCCACTTGACTTCATCCGCTTTGGAAAACAATCCTTTCAAAATTTTGAAGAACCTAGGATGGCTTTCGTGGGCTCAGAACATCAAATGGTGCCCATTTAGAGATGCCTCATTTAGCCCATCATCTCAGCTTCCCACGGTGGCCACCCAGATATTTCACCCCACCAATAAAACATTCCAATTGATTGTGGTCATTCCCCAGCAGGACGTATCCAAGGCTGTCTCAAATTGGAAGTTCACTAACAACCGTAATGACTTATTATCATTGACAAATCTATCCAGTATGAATGTGTCTCTTCTTCTTTTTTTTTCTACATCTATTTTCTTGGAACTTGATGTACCTCAACATAAGGGCTATTCTCAGTTCCATGGCTACATAATTGATTCCAAGATTCGAAGCTGCTGGATCCTTTTCTTGCTAGCTAATCTCTCCATGCTCCCTGGTTGCCAATAGACTCCAGTTGTCAATGAGCAAGCAATGTCAAGATGTTCTAAAGTGAGGCCTCCTACCACGCTGCCTTCTACAATGAGAAGCTAAAATGACAATCCCAGAGGCTATTTCCCTGCCTGTTGTTTCTCAGATAGTAAGAGGACTCACATTTTAGGCGCAGAATATTAGATTTGAAGATCCAGGAAGTTCTAGGTAGATCTGAATGTTCTACTGACCATTGGCAGAGAAGAAGATGGACTGGTGAGCTGAGTCCCACATAGGACAACTTCCTACGGATCTGAAAACAATAGCAATAGCAGATAGACTTATATACCGCTTCATAGGGCTTCCAGCCCTCTCTAAGCGGTTTACAGAGTCAGCATATCGCCCCCCACAGTCTGGGTCCTCATTTCACCCACCTCGGAAGGATGGAAGGCTGAGTCAACCTTGAGCCGGTGAGATTAGAACCGCCGAACTGCAGATAACAATCAGCTGAAGTGGCCTGCAGTACTGCACCCTATCCACTGTGCCACCTTGGCTCAGATAGATGATAGATGATAGATAGATAGAGATGATAGATACATAGATAGATAGCAATAGCAATAGCAATAGCAATAGCAATAGCAGTTAGACTTATATACCGCTTCATAGGGCTTCCAGCCCTCTCTAAGCGGTTTACAGAGTCAGCGTATCGCCCCCACAGTCTGGATCCTCATTTTACCCACCTCGGAAGGATGGAAGGCTGAGTCAACCTTGAGCCTGGTGAGATTAGAACCGCTGAACTGCAGATAACAGTCATCTGAAGTGGCCTGCAGTACTGCACCCTAACCACTGCGCCACCTCGGCTCTTACAGAACCATTACAGAACTGGGGGGAAATCTCAATCTGAGTTCAGATCACCCCATTGCACCTTGCAAATCACAATCATGTGAAATTGAAAGGGATGGTGGCCAGATGTTCTCGGTATGGCCTTCTAGAACACCAAGAAATGACGGTCTTCGCAAAATGGGGTCAGAAAGATGAAGATGCAATGCAGTTACCATCTTGACTTTCTTTCTTTCTTTTTTTTTGCCCAGACCCCGTGGGGATGCTCCTACGGGGAACTCTTATCTAACAATCTGATTGGCACCAAACTGTGGGAAACGTAGATGATACGATGGGTTGCATTTCTGCATTGCTCAGAATACCTTGAGTGTCGTTACAATGTTCATTGATAGTCTTTTGCTGTGGAAGAAGCTGTGAATGAAAGCTTCAGAGAGAACGTAGAGGGGGAAAAAACAAGGATGGACCTCAAACCTGTTGTGGTCTGCCGATGGCCTGTGGAGCTGGCAGAGGATTCAGACAGTGAGGAGGTTGGGGAGGAACCTGGGCCAGTCCTGGAGTCTGGGGAAGGCTCTGATGAGGGCTCTGTGTTGGAAGCAGAGAGGGGGCCAGGGCCATCTGACAGTTACCAGTTGCCTTCAGAGTCAGACATCAGTGAAGCAGACGAACAGCTGGAGCCTGTTCCCAGTGTGCGCATGCGCAGAGCTGCCAGAAGGCAAGGACAGTTAAGACAAAAAGGGTGACTCGAGAGTAAGGCTTGGAGATGATTGGCCCCTCCCATAAGATATAAAAGAGAAGCAAACGGATGTGAGCAGCAATTTTGTTCGTGCTGGTCGGTTTAAATTCTGAAGCTCCGTTTTGATTCTATGCTCTGTGTGGCCTTGCAAAGCTGCATTTCAAGGGAGATAAAGGTGGTTCCTTATCAGCCTTACCCTGAAAGACTGTGGAAGACTTCTGTCGGACTCTTCACAAACTGTTTGTGACTCACTATGAGCTGAGGTGGTGCAGTGGTTAGCGTGCAGTACTGCAGGCCACTTCAGCTGACTGTTATCTGCAGTTCGGCGGTTCTAATCTCACCAGGCTCAAGGTTGACTCAGCCTTCCATCCTTCCGAGGTGGGTAAAATGAGGACCCAGACTGTGGGGGCGTTATGCTGACTCTATAAACTGCTTAGAGAGGGCTGAAAGCCCTATGAAGCGGTATATAAGTCTAACTGCTATTGCTATTGTTATCTGCAGTTCAGCGGTTCTAATCTCACCGGCTCAGGGTTGACTCAGCCTTCCATCCTTCCGAGGTGGGTAAAATGAGGACCCAGACTGTGGGGGCGTTATGCTGACTCTATAAACTGCTTAGAGAGGGCTGAAAGCCCTATGAAGCGGTATATAAGTCTAACTGCTATTGCTATTGTTATCTGCAGTTCAGCGGTTCTAATCTCACCGGCTCAGGGTTGACTCAGCCTTCCATCCTTCCGAGGTGGGTGAAATGAGGACCCAGACTATGGGGGCGATATGCTGACTCTGTAAACCACTTAGAGAGGGCTGAAAGCCCTATGAAGCGGTATATAAATCTAACTGCTATTACGGGCTGTGAATGGACATAATTCATAGCTGTTGAAATAAAAAGAGGGTTTGGGGGACTAAGCGTGTGATTTCTACTATCTCAGGAAGCCTTGGTCAGAACGAAAGCCTCTGTTCAGTGCGGATGGGACACTCGCCATCCGAAAGAATGAAGCTTGGATTGGCAGCCGTATCCCAGAGCTGAAGGTTTTCGAGTCAATCCCAACATCGGATTTTGCGTCAATCGTTCTATAGACCAGCTCTAGGCTGTGGTCCACCATGGGCTCGTCTTGGCCTTTTTCCAGGCAGATTCTTGGCAGTTGAAAATCATTAATACTTCAGAGAAGAGGAGGAAGAACGGGGGGGGGGGATTTGATGGAGATAACGAAAAGCGCGTTTTGGGAGTGGGGAGGGGGAGGGTGCCAGGAGGGAAGCAAAATGCCAGAGCATCTGTGTGTATTTGTCATTTAGAAACATGTTGGTGAGTGGGAGGGGAGAGAAAAAAAATGGGGGGGGGGGAGGAATCGAAGACAGGAGGGTTTGCAATGAGGAGGGGGCGTGTTGGGGAGCACAGCATTTGGAAGGGAAGGAGGGGAGGACGGCTATTCTGGGATGTCTCAAAAGGCCCTGGGGGTCAACTCACTCGGGATGAACAGATTTCATTTTTTTTTTGCACCCACGAAGGGAAAAAAAAGAAAGGATTAAAAAAAAAACCAGCGACGAATGAAGACGACACTAGAATTAATTAAAGCACTCAGAACCAACGGGGAGGAAAAATGCAATTGAAAAAAAAAAACCCACCTCTCCAAGGCCTTCAACAGATTTTACTAGTTGGGTTGGGATCCGCTGCGTGGAATTGGGATCCAAGAATTCGGAGAGAGATGGGTGCCCCCGTTTCGGGGTGCAAGAAATCTCAGGAGCCACAGCGGAAGCTTTGAAAGCACGTCAGAATGGGCAATGTGGAGGTTGATGGAGCCCTGCCTTGATTCTTCCCCTATCAATACCCATGGATAGTCTGACAAGCAACCTGTGTGTCTGTGTGTGTGTGTGTGTGTGTGTGTGTCCGTCCATGCGCACTCTCCTGGTGCTTGGATGGTCAATAGCAATAGCAGTTAGACTTATATACCGCTTCATAGGGGTTCCAGCCCTCTCTAAGCGGTTTACAGAGTCGGCATATCGCCCCCACAGTCTGGGTCCTCATTTTACCCACCTCGGAAGGATGGAAGGCTGAGTCAACCCTGAGCCGGTGAGATTTGAACCGCCGAACTGCAGAACTGCAGTCAGCTGAAGTAGCCTGCAGTGCTGCACTCTAACCACTGCGCCACCTCGGCTCCAATTCCAGCCTTGAGGCTGGAGACCCAGAGATGAAGCATCCCCAGCCACCAACCTCACCGCCCCCCCCCCAGATGAGGAGGACCTCTGAGGGCCTCTTCTAGGCCAGCCACGCCCGCAGAAACAAAAACGCAGCGAATGATCCAGTGGGAAACATGATCCCTCTTTCAGCAGGCTACGTTTAGCCTTGTTTCCCACCGGAGCGGCTTCATTTGGATTTATGCTGAGGATGGCTGGCCCAACCGCCAGGCTGATTGCTGAGCTGTTGGCACGAGATGTCAAAGAGGTGAGGCCCGGCTGACGTCGCATGGGGAAAGGCCCCGGAGGAAACCGAGCTCCGGAGATGCAGGCTTAAGACACCTGCGCCTTGCCCTGCTGCTCCGCTCGCTCGGCAGGTGAGCGTCAATATTAGCAACAGCAGCAGCAGCAGCTAGCTTTCGCTGAGTGAGTCAGGAGGGACGGCCGTCCGTCAGCATCTTCTCACAAGGAAAGCCCTCCTCCTCCTCCTGTCAACACCCTGCAGGCATTTTTAGGAAGTCTCTGCTGGCTCTGTTTTTTTAGGCAAACATTTTTGGTAGAGAAATGGAGGTGGCCAACCGGTGCGTTCCTTCTTAGCCGTTCCCTCTGGTGCACTGCCTTTCCAGTAACTGTCTTGACTCACCTCTTCTCTTTGGTTCCCCTCGCACATCTGTGCTAGTCGTTCCCAACTCTAGGGGGCAGTGCTCATCTCTGTATCAAAGCCGAAGAGCCAGCGCTGTCCAAAGACATCTCCATGGTCATGTGGCCGGCATGACTCAACGCCAAAGGCGCACGGAACGCTGTTCCCTTCCCACCAAAAGTGGTCCCTATTTTTCTACTTGCATTTTTTACATGCTTTCGAACTACTAGGTTGGCAGAAGCTGGGACAAGTCACGGGAGCTCCCTCCGTTACGCAGTGGTGCTAGGGACTCGAACCGCCGAACTGCTGACCTTTCTGATTGACAAGCTCAATGTCCTTTTCTTCTCTTTGGGCAAAGTTGCTGAGGGAACCTTTCAGATTCGGGTTTCTCCAGATGTGCCAATATGGCTCTCTTAATAAATTGGAACTTTGAGGAATCCTTTGCCTCGGACTCTGATCTACTTTTGGATGCTATTTGGAACCCTGACAGGATAGACAGACAGGCAGACAGACAGGAGAGAAAGAGAGCTATGATGAAGGTAGATGATAGATAGATAGATAGAGATAGAGATAGAAAGAGAGAGATATGATGGGTAGATGGACAGATATAAGATAGATAGATAGATAGATAGATAGATAGAGATAGAGATAGAAAGAGAGAGATATGATGGGTAGATGGACAGATATAAGATAGATAGATAGATAGATAGATAGATAGATAGATAGATAGATAGATAGATAGATAGATAGATAGATATAGGGGGGATAGATAGATAGAGGAATAGAGATAGAGATAGATAGATAGATAGATAGATAGATAGATAGATAGAGAGGGATATATATACATACACATACATACACACACACACACACACATATATAGAGAGAAGGATAGAGAGGTAGAGAGATAGAAAGAGAGAGAGAGGGATAGATAGATAGATAGATAGATAGATATAGATAGAGATAGTGAGAAATAGCGAGAGAGAGATAGCGAGATATTTGTATTCTCCTAGGATGCCCAGTAGCTGCCTCCTCAGAGAAACCAGTCCTGCCTTTGAAAAGCTCCATTTTGCTCGCCTAGATTTAGTGACCGCCCCCCCAGTGCTCTTGGCATCTCTATTCTCCCCCCACCCTCGACACACATACATCAAAATCCTGCTGAGCTTTGAAAAGGGGCTCTGCTGGCAAGAGATGGAGAGGTTTTTAATTACTCTCATTATCGCTCAGTAATCCTTTCTTCTTTCCCATTTTCACACATTTCTTCTAACAAGCTGAACTAAAGAGGACATTTCGGGGGGAGGGGAATGGAAATGATCAGGTCCGAGGGGGAAAAATGCTTTTCGCTGCTTTGATCAGGCACTAGCAGAAGCGCTTGGAGATGACTCTTGGCCCAGGCTTGAAGATGGGTGGACGTCAACTCCCCAGAATTCCCCAGCCAGCAATGGAATTCTGGAAGTTGTAGCCCACTCATCTTCCAGTCGGCAAGGTTGAGAAAAACTGCTTTGGATTTTAAGCTTTGCCCAAGGTGTCTCTGAGACTTTTCCCCTTCATGGTTCTTTGAGTTGTCCTTCATTTTGAGAACATCCTCAAAGTCTGCAATAACCTTTCATGATCTTCTATAGGCTGAGCTCCGAAGAATGGAGGCCTTTGAACTCTGGTGCTGGAGAAGACTCCTGCATTGAGTCCCTTGGATTGCAAGGCCATCCAATCTGTCAGCCCTGGAGGAGATCAACCCCGACTACTCTTTAGAAGGCCAGATCCTGAAGATGAGACTCAAATACTTTGGCCACCTAAGGAGAAGGAAGAAGGACTTCCTGGAGACGAGCCTTATGCTGGGAATGATGGAGGGCAAAAGAAGAAGGGGACGACAGAGAAGGAGGTGGCTGGAAGGAGTCACCAAAGCAGCCAGCATGAGCTTAAATGGACTCCAGAGGATGGTAGAGGACGGGAAGGCCTGAAGGAACGTGGTCCATGGGGTCGTGATGGGTTGGACACGTCTTTGCAACTAACAACATCATAGGTATATATGTAGGTAGATAAATAGGTAGATAGATTGATTTAGATAAAGAATGACTAAAATGGTCAGTCCTAGAGGAGATCAACCCTGACTGCTCTTTAGAAGGCCAGATCCTGAAGAGGAAACTCAAGTACTTTGGCCACCTAATGAGAAGGAAGGACTCCCTGGAGAAGAGCTTCGTGCTGGGAACGATGGAGAGCAGAAAAAGAAGAAAGGGACGACAGAGAAGGAGGGGGCTGGATGGAGTCACTGAAGCAGTCGGCGTGAGCTTCAATGGACTCCAGAGGATGGTAGAGGACAGGAAGGCCTGGAGGAACCTTGTCCATGGGGTCGCGATGGGTCGGACACAACTTCGCAACTAACAACAGCAACACCCTCTCTGCTCATCCCCACAGCCTCTTCGGATTCCCCCAGAAGAGGCTAAACGACAGACACGGTTTTCTTCCTTTATGCAAACCATGAGTAACTCATTGCTCGGCCCCCCAAAACATTGCTCATCGCCGACACCCTTCCCAACTCCCTCTGGGCTACCGTTCCAATGTCTTCGCAGAGAGATGCACTTGAGAATGATTCACCATCACCAGAGACAAGATTGTGGAAGGGGTGGCAACTCCACCCACTCTTCCGTTGAATAGTGGCCACGGGGAAGAAAATTCCAAATGTGTGAAAATGCTACCCACTGCCTGGGGCGGCAACGGATAAAGTCAGTGTCCATTTAAGGCTGTGCGTTGAATTAGAGAAATGCCACCATTGTATTACTCAAGAAGGGAGCAGAGTTAGGGTGGCTTGTAGGTAATATGAAACTATAGAGACAGTCATTGACTTACAATCACAATTGGACCACACTTTCGGTTGCCACTTTTACAATCTTTTTGTTGTTGTTGTTAAGCGAATCATTACAGTTGTTAAATGAGTCCTGCAGTCTGGCTGTCAAACAATTATCTGGATTATGGTATTGTTGACTTCTTGATTATTAGTCTAGTATTCATCTTGGTGTTAATCTCTGTTTATGTGGATGTTTGATTGCCAGTGAGAAGATATTCTGGTCTTTTTGTTATCCTTTTGGCTTTTTAATTGTCTCTTCTGAATAGCAATAGCAGTTAGACTTATATACCGCTTCATGGGGCTTTCAGCCCTCTCTAAGCGGTTTACAGAGTCAGCATATTGCCCCCAACAACAATCCGGGTCCTCATTTTACCCACCTCGGAAGGATGGAAGGCTGAGTCAACCTTGAGCCGGTGAGATTTGAACAGCTGAACTGCAGAACTGCAGTCAGCTGAAGTAGCCTGCAGTGCTGCATTTAACCACTGCGCCACCTCGGCTCTCAATGAATGATTCCTAATCAATGAACTGCCAACTCAGACAAACAAGTCTAACAGTAAACAGCAGCCTGATCAAGGAACTCCCACAAACACCAACAGGAAAGCCATTGGTATATAAACAGAGAGCAAACCCACTCCTTTCCAGCCCTGATGATGTTACCTAGTTGAGTAATGAAACATCGGCAAGAAAACCACTAACCGCGGAGAACACGAAATGCCCCACAGACTAAGGACTCCTGCTTTAGAATTGCTGATCGTCCTGGTTTTTGCACATTTCCTTTTTTTTGAGCCACGGTGGCGCAGTGGCCAGCACGCAGTACTGCAGGCTGCTTCTGCTGCCTGCTAGCTGCCTGCAATTTGGCAGTTCAAATCTCACCAGGCTCCAGGTTGACTCAGCCTTCCGTCCTTCCAAGGTGGGCAAAATGAGGACCTAGAATTGTTGGGGGGGCAAGAGGCTGACTCTGTAAACCGCTTAGAGAGGGCTGTAAAAGCACTGTAAAGCGGTATATAAGTCTAAGTGTGATTGCTGTTGCTATTTTAATGCCCCTCAAAGATGTTCTTGAGAGGATCTGAATTTCAGTGCCAATGCATTCTGAGCCTCCTGCTCCTATCTGCCCTACCCTCTTTTCCTTTCCCCCCTCCAAGTTTGCGAGTGACAAGTTCTCTTCCGAGAAGGATGAAAAGCAGAAAGTAAGAACCATATAAAACTGCTGGTAATTATGTGCAAAAGGGCCCTCCATAATTTATAAAGGTAGAGAATATAAACATTTCCGTGCCTGATTCATATTAATTCGTTTTGGAGGGGTTAATATCCACATCGTGCCCTTCATTGACGGGAGCTGCACCGCCTTCCATCAATAATTGAATATATAAAAGAGAAGGGAAGGTTTCTTGTAAACATCTTGTTAGCAAAACGCTAACAAAAGGGAAGTTGCTTGGCTCTGTTAGTTTTCACCTCTCGCTCCTCACCCTAAACAAAGAGGCGGAATAGCCTGCGGTGAGAACGTGCGCCTGGCAGGAAAATCTCCATTTTGCTCTATTATTCTTTGATGTAAATATAGATGCACATTATTCAAAGATTTCCCAAAGATAATGTGAACCTGTTCCTGGTTCCAAACATATTATTTGGACCAGGGCTTCCTTCGTCAGTGTACAATGAGGACTAGAAGGCCCGTCTATCAGCTGGAGTCCTGAAATCACGTGACCTAAACTCCATCCAGTGCCTAAGCCTGAATGGCCGTGGGGATTCTTAGACCAGTGTTTCTCAACCTTGGCAACTTGAAGATGTCCGGACTTCAACTCCCAGAATTCCCCAGCCAGCGCTGGCTGGGGAATTCTGGGAGTTGAAGTCCGGACATCTTCAAGTTGCCAAGGTTGAGAAACACTGTCTTAGACTACGGAAAAAAGAAAAAGAAAAGCAAACAAATTGGTGGCAATGGGTCCCCATTTCTGCTTCCAAATACGCCATGACATCGCATTTACCTTGGCAAGTGTACAATGAGGACTAGAAACCTGCATTAAAGCTGGAGTCCTGAAATCACGTGACCTAAACTCCACCCAGTGCCTAAGTCTTAAAGACAGTGGGGATTCCTAGGCCACCGAAAAAAGAAAAAGCTGCTGACAACGTGTTTCTATTTCTGCGTTGTGGCCTATCGATCGCCAGCCCCTCCAGTATCAGGGCAACCTGAGAGCTCCGAGGGGGAGGGGGGGAAGAGGGAATGGAGGTGGCAGAGGGATAGAGGTAGATAGATAGATAGATAGATAGATAGGGAGATGGGAGATAGGGAGATAGGGAGATAGAGAGATAGAGAGATAGAGAGATAGAGATAGAGATAGAGATAGATAGATAGATAGATAGATAAATAGGGAGATGGGAGATAGGGAGATAGAGAGATAGAGATAGAGATAGATAGATAGATAGATAGATAGATAGAGAGAGATAGAGAGAGAGAGAGATAAATAGGGAGATAGGGAGTTAGGGAGATAGGGAGATAGGGAGATAGGGAGATAGAGATAGATAGATAGATAGATAGAGAGAGAGAGAGAGAGAGAGAGAGAGAGAGATTGATAGATAGATAGATAGATAGATAGATAGATAGATAGATAGATAGATAGGGAGATGGGAGATAGAGAGATAGAGATAGAGATAGAGATAGAGATAGAGATAGAGATAGATAGATAGATAGATAGATAGAGAGATAGAGAGAGAGAGATAAATAGGGAGATAGAGATAGATAGATAGATAGATAGATAGAGATAGAGATAGAGATAGCAATAGCAGTTAGACTTATATACCGCTTCATAGGGCTTTCAGCCCTCTCTAAGCGTTTTACAGAGTCAGCATATCGCCCCCAACAACAATCCGGGTCCTCATTTTACCCACCTCGGAAGGATGGAAGGCTGAGTCAACCCTGAGCCGGTGAGATTTGAACCGCCGAACTGCAGAACTGCAGTCAGCTGAAGTAGCCTGCAGTGCTGCATTTAACCACTGCGCCACCTCAGCTCAGATAGAGATAGAGAGAGATAAATAGGGAGATAGGGAGATAGGGAGATAGGGATAGGGATAGAGATAGATAGATAGATAGATAGATAGATAGATAGATAGATAGATAGATAGATAGATAGATAGATAGATAGATAGATAGATAGATAGAGATAGATGATAGATAGATAGATAGATAGATAGATAGATAGATAGATAGATAGATAGATAGATAGGCTGAGCCAGGGCCGTCCGTCATCCCACAGATGGAGAGTCAACAGCCCCCAGGTCTGGAGATGGCTGATGAGGAAGAGGAGGAACAGCAGTGCCTGATGTGCAGATTTGCAAAAGGCAGAGGAGAGGAGAACAGTGGAAATCTATGGGCTGGTCCTTGGGATGGAAGAGTCATCGCTGCTAGTGAAGCCGCACCCTAGCTCTGGGGATAAAAGGCAGGGGGCGGAGATGAATAGATGGGGCAGACAACTATTCATCTCCCTGCCAGATGGACTTGTTAGCCTGCGGTGAGAGAGAAACGTTTTGCCGGAGCTGCTGGCGCTTCTAATCAAGGAATCATTGCTTCAACTACAGAGGATTTGTCATGTTTGGGGAGCTGGGTCAGAACATTCTGGTTCCCAAAAACGCGATGATATCACATTTCCCTGGGTCAGTGTACAATGAGGACTAGAAGCCTGCGTTCGAGTTCTGAAATCGCTTGCGGCCACCACCTAGGTTTGAATGAAGGACCACGGGGAATTCCTAGGCTGGAAAACCCGCGCAGGTCCGCTCAAAGGATTTGAGATTCAACAGCTCCACTGTCTATTAGAATAAATCTCCTTCTCCCCTATAGCAGCTGGCAGGAAATAAAGCTGTCATCGGACTGTGTTTATACTTCCGTTGAGTTATTTGAGAAAACAGACCGAGGGAATCGCCGGCACTTTGGACCATTTGCCTGAGACCCTGGGTGGACAGAACGCTGTCTCCTGCACTCAATTTGTCCTCTGATGTTTGCTTAAATAATTCAGCACGAGTGTAAATATTCCTCTGCCGAGCATTTGTTTCCCAGCTGAAGAATTGTCAGTATCCAAGTTTAGGCACTCAGTCCTACGTGTATTAATTTACTGTGAATTCTGCTCCTTCACATCCATCAAAGTCTTTCGAGGGAGGATTTACAGTCACAGACCTTATCTGGCTTGGAGAGCTGCCAGGCCGAGATCTGCAGAAGGTGGCAAGGAGCCTCGGAGAGTCACGAACCAATGAAGCGAACTAATGGTCTCCTGCAAACTCCACTCCCCCTTCGCTCCTCTATTTCCTCTGGGAGGGGCCATTCACCGTCCACCTGTGGCCTTACTCCCAAGTCGACCCCTGTTCTTTAGCTGCTCCCTTCATCTGGCAACTCTGCGCATGCGCACACTGGGAACAGGCTCCAGCTGTTCGTCTGCTTCACTGATGTCTGACTCCGAAGGCAACTGATAATTGGCATACGGCCCTGGCCCCCTCTCTGCCTCCGACACAGAGCCCTCGTCAGAGCCTTCCCCAGACTCCAGGACTGGCCCATCTTCCTCCCCAACCTCCTCACTGTCCGAGTCTGCTGCCAGCTCCATCGGCTGCTGGCGGGCCCCAACAAGTACAGAACCAGTTCCTTGACCTTGGGCCAGCCATTCTCTATCGACTCTAGGAAGTAGGCAATGGCAAACCACTCGCACAAATCTTACCAAGAACACTGCAAAGACTAATTGAGTCACCAGGACCCAAGACTTCCTTAAACAAACAAAGCCGACAGACATTATTTCCCGCCCAGATTATATTTTTGAATTGCATTTGCTTTGCTTTTCGTTATAACACAACGACATTCAGGTTTGTTTCAAGTCTAGTTCTCAGCCTAACTGGCAGATACATTTCCCAAATTACTTTGGCTGTTGTCAAAATATACCAAATCTAAGAGCAGGCTGTTTATTATCCGGAGGAATGGAGAAGAAATCTATTTGGTTAACACAAACTGATCGAATTCACACTTCCCAGGCCAATAGATAAACGTAATTATATTTTG
This sequence comes from Thamnophis elegans, assembly GCF_009769535.1. Lineage (NCBI taxonomy): Eukaryota > Metazoa > Chordata > Lepidosauria > Squamata > Natricidae > Thamnophis > Thamnophis elegans. The sequence goes on along the minus strand of NC_045556.1, from coordinate 4,044,008 downwards.
ATACCCTGCTTTTGTTCGTTTTCCAGTACAGTTCTCCAATTCATTAAGCTCCCTATCAAAAATACCCAGATAACATTTCATGGATTCTGAGCAAGTTTGGTGGCACATTAGAGGGTTTTTTTCCCCTCCTCCCCTTCACTTTTAAAAAGTTTTTATTTCTGCAAAACTTGGTTTTCACACAAGTTGATCAAGGCTGCTTTTTAAACGTGGGGGGAAAGTGGTGTTTTAATGCCAGAAGCATTACCACACACCACCTAAACGTCGGGTATAAATGGAATGATGTACAAATATGCCATTTTTTCTTTTGCTGATACATGTACAGAAATATCAAATAGGGATGTTTAAATGTCTCAATTTCTCTTTAAATAAATAAAGGGAGACTAGTATAGATCTATTTCAAGCTATTTAGCTCTCATCAGCTAGCCATACCCTTACTGGGATTCGAACCTGGGCTGTATTACATATTAGGCAGATGTGTTAACCACTAAGCCACAAGGTTCTCCTCCTTTATTAGCTGAGCCAGGGAAATAGGTATGTATTTAGTGTATTTATATATATATACAGTATATATGCCACCTTTATTATTTTTACATATAACTCAAGATGTCATCTATCCAACATACTTTCCTCCTCCTATTGTCACTCCAACTATGAGATGGCTTCAGCTGAGAGTTTGACTCAAAGTCCCACAGCTTGTTTTCATGATTAAGGCAGGACTAGAACTCACCATCTCCTGGCGGTTGGCTCAGAGGGTCCCATATGTTTCAGGTAGAATGCCCAAGAAAAATATCTCTGGTTTCAAATCTATACGTTGTTTTGTCATGTATGTATTTTCGTCCAACATTTTCTTGCTTTGGGGCATGTCCACCACATGTGATAGTATGAACCAGATGCTTGCTTACACTTCCAAGAGTTAGCCGATCTATCTTTAAACGTTTCTGCCAGTCTTCCCAGTGCCAAGTGCCATCCATAAAACGTTTTATACAAATAAATCATCCCAGAATTCTGGGAGTTGTAGCCCATGGAGCTGAAAGCTACCAAGGGTTGAGAAACGCGGGTTTAAATTCATTTCCTCTGCTGGGAATCTTGAGAGTGAAAGCAGAGCGCAGCGGCTGCCATCAAAGCAGAGAAAAGGGGAAGGTGAACAGCCTATCTTGTTATGACAATTAAGATGAAAAAGGATGACACCTGCAGCATCCATTCATTTCCCCCCCCCTCTTTTAAAGTGAAGTCTTCACCTGAAAGAGCATTTTAAACAGAGATGGATTTCTCCCAAAATTACACAATCCGTCAAGGGCCTGCCCATTAGTTAAATGCTGGCACAGGGCAAGCGAAATATAAACACCGTTGCAGCTTCTGGGGAGAAAGAGAAATCAGTGCTCATTAGATGATCTTCTTCTCCTTCTTCTTCTCCTTCCTCCTCCTCCTCTTCGCCTTCTTTTCTCCTCCTTCTTTCTTCCTCTTCCTCACTTTCTCCTCCTCCTCCTTCCTTCCTTCCTCCTTCTTTCTTCCTTCATCTTTCTTCCTTCTCTTCTTTTTCCTTCTTCCTTCCTTCCTTCCTTTCTTCCTTCCTCTCCTCCCCCTCCTTCTCCTTCCTTCATCTTTCTTTCTTCCTCTTCTTTTTCCTTCATTCTTTCCTTACTCTCCTCCTTTCTCCTTCTTCCTTCATCCTTCTCCTTTTCTCCTTCCTCTTCATTCTTCCTTCCTCTTTCTTCCTTCTCTTCCTCTTCTTTTTCCTTCCTTCCTTCCTCCTCCTCCCTTTCCTCGTCTTTCTTCTTTTCCTTCCCCTCCTTTTTGCCTTCCTCCTCCTTCCTTCCTTCCTCTCCTCCCCTCCTTCTCCTTCCTTCATCTTTCTTTCTTCCTCTTCTTTTTCCTTCATTCTTTCCTTACTCTCCTCCTTTCTCCTTCTTCCTTCCTTTATCCTTCTCCTTTTCTCCTTCCTCTTCATTCTTCCTTCCTCTTTCTTCCTTCTCTTCCTCTTCTTTTCCCTTCCTTCCTTCCTTCTCTTCCCCTTCCCCTTTCTTCTTTTCCTTCCCCTTCTTCTTTTCTCCTTCTTCCTCCTTCCTTCTTTCCTCTTCCCCCTCCGCCTCCCCAGAGCAGGACCAGGGAAGTGTCAGTTCATACTTGTGCTCTACCACTTGACCTTTCAACCTTGGCTAACCCCGCCTGCTGCTCACGTCTGTCTCAGCTTGGGATGACATGTTTGGCAAAGCCAGGGAGGGAATGTCTGAGTCGCAGCTTGTAAGTCTCCCTAGAGGGTCCCTTGACTTCTCTTGCTTTGATTGCAAATCCCTTAGGATGTCTCTTGGTGGAAGAGTCCAACGTCAGCACCAATGACTTGTGTGTGTTCCCCCTAGAGAGAGTGCAGGGCAGAACAACGGGCCGATAACGGCAGGTCATTAAAGGGCTGGAAAGGCACAGAGAAGCAGAAAGTCGGGCGTGATCCATAAATAGTCTTCCACGTTGCTTTCCTCTCCCTCCACAGAAGGAGGGACCCCACTGGGAGAAGCATTTGCAGGGATTCTGGGCACCAATTCATGGGGGTGGTGGTGTTTAAGCCTGCTGGAACGCAGAGAGGGTGGGTAATGTGGCTTGTCGGTTTGCCTCTTTAGGGACAATTTTCCCAAGTCCCCCTTGATATCCTCTTTATAGCAATAGCAATAGCAGTTAGACTTATATACCGCTTCATAGGGCTTTCAGCCCTCTCTAAGCGGTTTACAGAGTCAGCATATCGTCCCCACAGTCTGGGTCCTCATTTTACCCACCTCGGAAGGATGGAAGGCTGAGTCAACCTTGAGCCGGTGAGATTTGAACCACTGAACTGCAGATAGCAGTCAGCTGAAGTGGCCTGCAGTACTGCACTCTAACCAGTTTCTTGTTGCTCATATTTTGAAGGGTCCCAGAGGACTTTAAGTTCCATGTGATTTTGGTGGCATTGGTAAGAAAGCCAACTCCCTATCACAGGTTTATTTTCACCTCCACTTGTCCAAGAAGTGTCTATTGTTATTTGTGTAAATCTAGCATTCGAGAAGTCAGGGTATCATTAATATGAATTCATTAGCCAGCAGGCTTCCATATCTGCTCTGCCCTCTTAGATCCCATAAACTCACCGAAATAGGTTTTTTTAATCAGCTCTAAACACAAGAACAGTTAATTATAATGGCAGCCAATTGCCTTTTTGATTCCTTCACTGTTGAAATCATTAGTAATTATCAAATTACATTCAAGCAACTTGCCTCAAGGGGTCAGTCTGTTAGCAAGACCAGGGAAATGATGGGAATGGATAGGTGGGAGAGAATGTAAATATAAATATAAATGAAGATTGACAACCAGAGGATGGGAATTGACAGGAGGAGATGCATGGCCTGGACTTAAGGGTCAATTGTCCCAAGAATCTGCTACTTAATGATTATTCTCTGCACAAAGATGGAAAGACTCAGCGATGTTCACAGAGGAGGATTGGTTAGTGGAGATGATTGAAGATGCTGAGATGGTTAAATTGACAGAGAAAAGACAATATCTACGTCTATTGCCAACATCAATCAATGAGGGACTTTTTTATGTGAAGCAAAAATAAAATTATGAGCCTTATATTTATTGTTCTGATAATTAGAGACGATTATACAAAGAAGACAGCTAAGTTATAACCACAGAGTAAGAGGTAGGCATGTAATTGTACTGATACTCAAGAGACACCAAGCCAAGAATCACCCAAGGCTGACCAAAAACGGGAACCACCTGGAGTAATCAGACGATGATGTAGAGCCTCTAAGCCCCTGGACTTGGAAAGTAGAGAGCAGAGCAAAGAAACTCATTGAGGCTCCTCGCCAAACAAGGGAATAACTCTCTTGATTAAAGACTTCAGTCTGATTTAAGAGGCAGCCATGATCCCCGTTCCTCTGTTAGAAACAACCATCTGATCTCTTGCTGTGGTGTGTTAATCTCGGGATTCCTGCTCCTGAAACTCTGACCACAGAGTTTGGCTGACAATTCTGGCTCGGCTCTCGGAATTTTGGACTGAATTTTGAATGATCTTCTGCAGGGTTCCTACGGAAAGTGAAAATACTCAGGCCAGCTTTCCTTCCCACAGACTCTGTTCTGATTTACATTCTCTTCCTTGTCTGTGGCTATCTACTCTGCCCTGAGTAAATTGCTGTTCTCACCTAGCAACTAAGAGCGTGTGAGTTTAAAACCTGAAGCGGGACATATGTAGTCGTGAAAGGTGCAGAAGCTTCATTGTCCATCCCATTGCAATAATTGGCACTCAATAACCTTGATCCCATGTCTCTTAAGGGCACGTCTCCCCCAAAACCTCTTCCCCAGATTCAACAGGTATCAGAAGCACAAATGCTAGCACTGATGTTGTTACCAAATTGGGTAATGAGACGTCTGCAAGAAAACAACCAAGCTCAGAGAGCACCAAGGACTCCACAGTCCTCCTTCTCCTCTCCAGAAATCTCACTCCCTCCTAGCACTGATATTACCAAATTGGGTAATGAGATGCCTGCAGGAAAACAACCAAGATCAGGAGTTTATTTGGCGAGAACTTCAAGGGAAAAAGGCATTTACAGTTGAGTTTACAAGTAACCTGACATTCTATAGATCAACCTGGGCAAAGAAGCATAGACTCTAATGCACAAGCATTTTAAGCAAAATGTTGATGCACTTCCCACTGGTGAATTTAAGGGAGAACACTTCACAGGCGATAAGCCTGTTATTATTGTGAATCTAGATAGGTACACAGGTCTCTGTTGGCGGAGGGCCAAGGAAATCAGTGACATCACTCATGTTGTGATGTCAACACACGCATGCTTCATATTTCTGCTTGAATCTCTATGACTGACCTGTGACTTAGCATTCACCTTATAATTCACCTTCAAGACAGTGGGATTACACCAACCCAGATTAGTGAATCTGCCCTGTTCAGATTAGAAATTTGTAAATTTGTTTCCTTGTTTTATAGCCATCGAGTTGTAATAAAATCGGCTTACTCCATAAAATATTTTTTATTCCTGTCTGACAGCAGGGAAACAACTATTCTGTAAAATTACCCAATTTGGTTTCCATTGACTTTTTTTCTTAACCTAGTAAATACCTACTTGGGTAGACACTTTTCCTAATAAATGTATTTTTGCGGTCATTTTTCTCCAAAGACAAGCAATTTCCTTGACATAATGGCATTTCCCTCCCCCTTCATGTGATATTTCATCAATCCACATATTTTTGTGTTTCATTACCCCCTCCCCAACAAAAATAAAAGTGTGCGTTATTCCTGAATAAATTTGAGTAGTGTATTGGCACATTTGAAGAAGTCAGGATTTTTAAAAAAGCAAAGAATAGATTTTGTAACGGCAGTTCGGCAGTTCAAATCCCTAGCACCATGTAATTGAGTGAGCTCCCATTACTTATCCCAGCTTCTACCAACCTAGCAGTTCGGAAGCACATAAAAATAGACAAATAGGAACCATCTTTGGTGGGAAGGTGTTGTGGCCCAGCAGGAGCCGTTGGAGCTGCCACCAGACTCCGACAGCGAGGGTCCCTCTGAGTCGGCTCTGGAGGATGTGGAGGACCCTGGACAGGGTTCCGACTCCGAACAGGGTGCAGAGAGGCTGGTTGGCCACCAGGAGGCGCCTGAGCTTTGGACCAGTGGGGAGGAGACAAGGGAGTGTGATCCTGACATCAGCAGTGAGTTGTTCCTGGACGCCCGGCACCGAAGAGCTATACTGCGGGCTCCTTCTGCTGCCTGCCGGCTGCCTTCAATTTGGCAGTTCAAATCTCACCAGGCTCAAGCTTGACTCATCCTTCCATCCTTCTGAGGTTGGTAAAATGAGGACCCAGATCAGTGGTGGGTTTCAAAAATTGTTCGAACCTACTCTGTGGGTGTGGCCTCCTTTGTGGGAGTGGCTTGCGGCCCATGTGACCGGATGGGAGTGGCTTGCCGCCCATGTGACCGGATATGAAGATGCCGACGACACTTGTCAGAACCCCCTTAAATGACCTCCCACACAGCACTGGCATGCATAAGAATAGGATGTAAACTTGTTTTTTAAAAGGCATCTTTGGTTTGCGTTAAAACAACTTCAACACACGCAATGTTCTGATTGCACCACAAACGCAGTAGTCATCCTTACCTTTCACAGAGCCACTGAGTTTTATAAATATGAGCATGATAGTGTAGAATAATCATATCCAAGGACCAGTGGTGGGTTTCAAAAAAGTTTGGAACCTCTTCTGTAGGTGTGGCCTGCTTTCCGGGTCCACTGGTGGAACCTCTTCTAACCGGTTCGGTAGATTTGACGAACCGGTTCTACCAAATAGGTGCGAACTGGTAGGAACCCACCTCTGACCCAGATTGTTGGGGGAAAGAGGCCGACTCTGTAAACCACTTAGAGAGGGCTGTGAAGCACTGTGAAGCGGTACATAAGTCTAAGTGCTATTGCTATTCTTTCTCAAAGAACTTGGCTAGAATTGTCCGTTAAGTATACCCACTACTCTTAACTCTTCTGGAGGACATCTGATTTAACTATCCTACCGTTCAAAATCTTGTTTTTGATTTTCTACTTGGCGTGCAGGTTAGATCCAATGAAACTCATGGGAGATCATTCCCCGAGAACGTCGCTTCTCCAACATGTTTTCTAGCTGCTGTGGGAAAATAAAAAATAAATACCTGAATCCGTGGCACACAGATTCAAAACTGCAGAGAGCAGTCCAAGCAATTTGCTGGAAGTCAGCTATGACTCGGAGGCACCAAAATAAGTATTGTCAATAGGAGAGGGATGGGTCGTGGGTTATGACTTAGAAGAAAGAAGCTTCCGAAATTCAGATTCAAGCCCAGCGGCAAGCTACTATAAATGGAGAGAATGAATGCATGCATCTGGGAAACTGTTGAATAATAATCCATTTGCAAATCGTTGGCAAATGGATGTTGCCTGCGATCAGATTCTTGTGGTTCACTTCAGGACAACGATTACCCTGGAGGTGGAACGCAGTTCTTAAAGGCCTTACGAATCCAATCAAGGTCTACCGCTCCAGATCAAGTGTCTCCTGAATGTGCTCAGCAGAAGTAGAGAGGGAGCAGAGGTCTACTTGTTCTTTTGCAGGAGGCTTAATCGTCATTCTCAGTCCATCAGGAGGACTTGGAGGAAAAAATAACACATTCAAAATTAAAATACCCAACAAGCTTGGCTAACAAGAACCTCAACCGTCAACATCTAATTATAACCCCACTAGATCTGTCTGAAATGTCCAGCTGCCCATGTGAAGTTTCACAAGCTAAGCTTATCACTAGGACTTCCCATCCAACCTGGAGGAGATGTTGGCAATTTCTGGAGATCAACCAAGTGGTCCTTTGAAGGCATCCGGGTGTTTTTACAGCTTCTCCCCCCCTTCCCAAAGATTAAAAGAAAGACCAGGGGAGAGATGGTAGCAGTTTTCCAATATTTGAGAGGCTCCTACAAAGACAAGGGAGTCAAACTATTCTCCAAGGCACCTGAGGGCAGGACAAGAAGCAACGGGTTGGAAACCAACGAAGGAGAGAAGCAACTTGGAATTAAGGAGGAATTTCCTGACAGTGAGAACAACGAACAATTAACTTGCCTCCAGGAGTTGTGGGGGCTTCTACACTGGAGGTTTTCAAGAAGAGACTGAAATGGGATGGGGTCTTCTGTTTGAGCACAGGGCTGGACTAGAAGACCCCCCAAGGTCCCTCCCAACTCCATTATTCTACGTCCTAAGATCTACTTCAAAATAGGTGAGGATCCCAGAACTGTTGTGGCCCAGCAGGAGCCGTTGGAGCTGCCACCAGACTCCAACAGCGAGGGGCCCTATGAGTCAGCTCTGGAGGATGTGGAGGACCCTGGACAGGGTTCCGACTCTGAGCAGGACGCAGAGAGGCTGGTTGGCCACCAGGAGGCACCTGAGTTTTGGACCAGTGGGGAGGAGACAAGGGAGAGTGATCTGGACGCCAGCAGTGAGTTGCTCCTGGATGCACGCTATCAAAGAGCTAATAGGCGTCAGGAACAGTTGCGCAGTTACAGGAGGTAATTGCACTCAGCTGGTGGTCATTAGGCTCCTCTCCAGACTATAAAAAGACTCCTTGTGCACACGCTCCTCTTTGCAGAAGTCAACGCAGGATTGAATGTTGGAGAACATTATTATGAGCTTGGCAGGCTGGATTGCTGCCATTGCTTATCTGTGCTGGTTTACTGCCAAGGACCTGTCTGCCTGTTAATGAAATGCCGTAACTTATCTTTGGCTCGGAGTGTGCTTTGGTGTGAAACGAGGGGGGTCAGAACACAGAACTAAGCAGGACGAGGCCCTACAACTGTGATGGCGAACCCATGCCACACTTGCCACAGGTGGCACGAGGGCCCCTCTCTGTGGGAATGCCAGCCGTTGCCCAGCTCAGCTCCTCTGTGAATGTGCATGCGCCTTCCACTGGCCGGCTGATTTTTGGGTCTCCGCTGCACATGCAGGAGACATGCGTGCATGCACAAAGGGGGTAGGGTGGTCACACATGCATGCACGGGTGTGAGAGGGAGTAGGGGGGGAGTGTCCCCCTGGGTCCCCTTTTTGGTTCCAGGAGGCTTCAGGGAGGCTTCAGGGACCAAAATGAGGTGCAGGGGGAGGGAATGGTTGCATGGATGTGCAGGAGGGAAGTTTGCCCGCATGCACATGGGCCGCAGGGACATGTGGAGGTTGTGCACACATGCGCAGGGAGGGGGCAGGGGGCCTTGTGTGATTTCGGCACGCGAGGACAAAATGCCTAGCCATCCCTGCCCTACAATGTCCGAGGCCGTTCTTAATGCCGTATCGTTTTGGGCAAAGCAGGTGAGGCAGTCCAGCCTTCGCTTTGCAGTCAAATGCTGGTGGCATGCTTCATTAGAAAAAAAACTATCAACGGCCCTTTCCTGACGCGAAAAAGATAATTATTTCTCCCTCGTTGGAAGCGATTGAATTTCTCTGTTGGTCATGCCCAAATAGAGGGTCTTCGGCGGGGAAACGCGTGGGTGGTAGACGAAGCAGCCTCTTCCTAACCAGCATCGTTTCCCCCCCCAACGAAGCTCCGGTTTCTGCGTTAATGATCTCCAAAGGAGGCCCTTGTCCGTAAATGGCTCTTTTGCGAGGGTGGCGAATATCAGTAGCTCGGCTGGAGGATGAATTCCACAAGTCTTAAAGTTGCCAAGTTTTGGGGGGAGGGACGACTCCCGTTCTAGGTCCTCGTCTTCTTGAGAGAGACGTGCGTCTACTCTTCCTTTGATTTGGGGTATATATTTTTTTTCCGAGCCTGCACGCTGGGAACAATTCAGTTTCCTCTCCCGATTATTTGACAATTGTACGAACTCCAGGCTCGTTTTAAGCCTGTGCACCTATGCCATTGTCTCTTGTGTGGGAAGGCGGCATGGTTAATTTCGGCTTATTTGCCATAAGATTTTTGACATTCTTCTACGTCCACATAGCTCCCCACTGAGCTGAGAACATCTGCTAGGCTTGCTGTCAAGAGCATTAAGCCATCTATAGGGGGTCTGTCAACATGTTATTTCATTTTTTTTATTTCCCCCACCCCAATTGTGCCCACAAAAAATCTTGGAAGGTTCGTTTCAGCCTCCAGGAAGTGACTGCAGTTCACGAATGTACAGCTGCCTCTTCGCACCAAAATGTCACAGTGTGTTGTGTGTGTGTGTGTGTTGTTTTAAGGAATAGGGGAAATTGAAATCCTAAGTCAAATCCCAGTGATTTGCTTATCTGCGGTGAATTTCAGATAGAAATCTGTTTCTTTGGATACGATATGATCGTGTCAAGAGTTCTGCAGGGTGCAATTTATTTACGGCATTAAATGTTCTGCCGTTTTCTGGTAAGCTCGAGGTAAGGTGACTCCAGCAGCCACTAAAAATGTTGTAGCCTTTTTATGCCTACAACAACTAAGCTGAGTGGAACAAAAAGGATAGAATAGAATAACAAGAGTTGGAAGGGACCTTGGAGGTCTTCTAGTCCAACACCCTGCCTAGGCAGGAAACCCTATATCATTTCAGACAAAGGGTTATCCAACATCTTCTTAAAGACTTCCAATGTTGGGGCATTCACAACTTCTGGAGGCAACTTCTGTTCCACTGATTAATTGTTCTCACTGTCAGGAAATTTCTCCTCAGTTCTAAGTTGCTTCTCTCCTTGATTAGTTTCCACGCATTGCTCCTTGTTCTACCCTTTCTCTGAGAAAGAGAGGAAGATACTAAATGGCCCAAATTCACTCAAGGAGTGGTTTATGGTTGTATGGAGACTTGAACCCGGTCTTTCCATGGCCAAAATCTTAACCACTAAACATCACCTGTGTAATGGTTATTCAATACTTCAATGGAGGTTTTTCCTTCAGAACATTTATACAATTGAGCGGGTCAAAGAGACATTTCACGAGAAGAGTCCTCCACTCATCTGCTCACAACAGAATCCCTGATGCCACCAGGCTTGAAATTTTGGGCTTGGACAATCTAGAAGTACGCTGATTAAGATCTGACCAAAGTGTAGAACACAAAATTGTCTGCTATAACGTCCTACCTGTCAATGACCACTTCAGCTTCAACCTCAATAATTCACGGGCAAACAATTGATACAAACTCAAGGTAAACCGCTCCAAACTCGATTGCAGAAAATACGACTTCGGCAACAGAGTGAAAGGTTCTACCTGACTCTGTTGTTACATCCTCAAACCCCCACAGCTTCAACCTCAAACTGTCTACTGTGGACCTCACCCCATTCCTAAGAGGTCCGTAAAGCGGGCGTGCATAACAGTGTTGTGGTTGCAGGTGGTACGCCCTGGTATGGGCATACCGGAGCCTGCCCGGAGCTCCGGATAATGTTCCAGTACGGTGCTCCAGAGGGCCCGCCCGAACTCCTTACCATGTTTTAAAGCTTTCAGCGCTTCCACGCATGCGTGTGGCGCATACAGCGCCTGCGCAAAGCTCCGCCGAGCACCTGGAGCATCACAGAGGCCTGCGGAAGCATCGTTTGCAGCTACAATGTGGGTGCGAGTGCTGCATGCATCCATGTGGGCGATGCCGGGCCCGTTCCAACTGTACCGTTTGGAATGGGATCCAGAAGCCACCACTGGTGCATAAGCACACCAGCGTTCCTACCGTCCCTGTCCTACTGTCCCCATTTATTCGTACCCATTTCCTGCGTTCGTGTCCATGTTCATACTTGCACCCACTATCTGGTACATGCCCGACAAACTAACTAACTAAATAAATAATTCGACTGTTTGATTCAGCTGAGCTATTGCAAAAAAGGGGGAAAGAAATGACAGGTTTAAATTACAGGGGAGAAAAAAAAGCGAACTCTTTCCCCGCTTGATGGAGAGCAATCCACGCCTTTGAACAGGCTCGGTTCTCGTACGCAATACAGATTCATTCTGAATTTTGCCGGGTCAAATATGCGAAGCTCCAGCTGAATTCACGCAGAAGAGGCTGAAATAAAATGTCACCTAATTGGCACAGGTGAGTGTTTCCGAGCGCATCGATGCTCAGGCCCTTTTAGGGATTCAACTGTGATGGAAACTGGGCTTCCGATGTGCGAAAAATGATGGTGAGAAGTCAGGGAAAAGCTGTTTGAGTAAGTCACCTGCGGCCGACCTCCCGCTTGTTAGGGTGGGATTCTGAGCAGAAAAATGCTAGTGGGCTCAAAGGTGAAACTACCCTTCCCGCTGGCTTCTTTTGGTTTCCGCTTTTCATTATTATTATTTTTAAATATCAAAATTATATAATGCAGGGCTATATTTTGCGCTGCTATTCTCATTCTTTTGGATGAAAAATAATAATCTGCTTCCTTTCCTCCCTCTGAGAAGTTGGCAGTTAGTCCTCAGCGTACGGCCACAATGGGGAACAGGATTTCTGTTGCTGAGCAAAGCAGCTGAGAAGCGAGTCGCACCCGATTTTATAACCCATTTTTTTTGTCACAGTTGTTAAGTGAATCACTGCAATTGTTTGGGGAATGGTGTGTTCCACTGATTCATTGTTTTAACTGTCAGGAAATGTCTCCTTAGTTCTAAGTTGCTTCTCTCCTTGATTAGTTTCCACCCATTGCTTCTTGTTCTGTCAAACAGGTGCTTTGGAAAATAGTTTGACTCCCTCTTCTTTGGGGCAGCCCCTGAGATATCGGAAGACTGCTATCATGCCACTCCGAATCCTTTTCTCATCAGACATGTCCAATTCCCATAAATGTTCTTCATGGGTTTTAGCCTCCAGTCCCTTGATCATTGCAACCAGTGGTTTCAATATTTTTTAGAACCTCTTCTGTAGGTGTGGCCTGCTTTGTTGAAGTGGCTTGCCGGCCATGTGACAAGGGGGGGAGTGGCTTGCCGGCCATGTGACTGGATGGGCATGGCCAACTTGTAAAATGTGGTGAAACTCACTTTACAATGCCCTTGCTTAGCAACCAAAATGTTGGCTCAAAAACTCTGGCATTTGAAGCACGCAAGTCTTAAAGCTCTCAAGTTACAAGACCCTCACACCCTTAACCCTTTAGAAAAAAAACCCCAGGGGTGTTCAAACTTGACAGCTTTAAGACTTGTGGACTTCAACTCCCAGAATTCTTCCTCTCGCTCTTCATCTTGATGATGTGCGGACGGGCGGGGGGGGGGGGAAGGAGCTGGAACCGGTTCTAAACGGCACGGTAGATTTGTGGAACCTCTTCTATAGAAGAGCTTAGAACTGGCAGGAACCCATCCCCGAATGCAACCCATTTTTGCTAAAAAGTATTATTGCATTTGGCCGAAGAACAGCCAACTGGCTGGATCTACTAAAAGCATTTGTTTAGCTTTATGTTAGATTTATTTATCATGCCCAACTTGTCACCACTTGAAAAGTACTCTTTCTCAGGCTGTTCTTCCTACAGATGAAATCTGACAAGTGGGAGACACTGCAAATGTCACTCTTCACAAGGCACCGCATATGTGGTATGGATCTTTGTGGTTGTGTTAGATCATTATTTCTGGAGATGCCCTTTGTATTCAAAGAAGAAAGAGAGAAAATGGCAGATCATTAGGAGTGTAAGTTAATATACTGGGCAATTTAAAGGTAAGGTTCCCCTCCCACACATGTGCTAGTCATTCCTGACTCTAGGGGGCGGTGCTCATCTCCGTTTCTAAGCCAAAGAGCCAGCGCTGTCCGAAGACGTCTCCGTGGTCATGTGGTCGGCATAACTCAATGCCGAAGGAACACAGAATGCTGTTCCCTTCCCACCAAAGGTAGTTCCTATTTTTCTACTTGCATTTTTTTACGTGCTTTCGAACTGCTAGGTTGGCAGAAGCTGGGACAAGTGACGGGAGCTCACCCCGTTACGCGGCGCTAGGGATTTGAACCGCCGAACTGCCAACCTTTCTGATCGACAAGCTCAGGGTCTTAGCCCCTGAGCCACCTGTGGACAATTTAAGGGGAGACAATCTGGGGTTCCCCCCCCCTTTTGTCCTTGGTGATCAATTAATTGAAGGGATCAATGAATCCCAGTTCTATCAAAGAAAGAACATCCTGCTACTAAATTAAAAGACTGAGTTTTTCTACAGGGGACAAAAAAAATCTTGAATGCAAAGAAATGTACAAACATAGAACAGAAGTCTCCAAATTAAATGTTTCCTCCAATAATCCCTGCGAGCTTATTGCTGTTAGAGCAAAGGAGCCCAGCTGGAAGGTTGTGTATTTCCTCCAATTCTTAAATAAATCCCCTGGATGTTTCCAAGGCCTGGCATTAATCTGGAATTTTTAATGTGGCAGAAGGGGAAGTTATTAAACGGAGGGGAAGGAATAATAGGAGCCGAGTGAAATTCGTTTCGATTTTTTCCCATTTGAACTTTGAAACCGGGTCAAGAGGGAACGTTTCTCCTGCCCCTACTCACTTCGGGGAGGGCAAAGCTCCGTAGAAATTTTGCATGAACCCCCCCCCCCAGCTTCTGTTGCAGTGATTGGACCTGTGCAGAATATAGAATAATGGCATTGGAAGGAAACCTTGGAGGCTGTCTAGCAATAGCAATAGCAGTTAGACTTATATACCGCTTCATAGGGCTTTCAGCCCTTTCTAAGCGGTTTACAGAGTCAGCATATTGCCCCCAACAACAATCTGGGTCCTCATTTTACCCACCTCGGAAGGATGGAAGGCTGAGTCAACCCTGAGCCGGTGGGTAAAATGAGGACCCGGATTGTTGTTGGGGGCAATATGCTGACTCTGTAAACCGCTTAGAGAGGGCTGAAAGCCCTATGAAGCGGTATATAAGTCTAACTGCTATTTAGATTAATTTAGATGAGCGCTTAATTTAGCAAAATTCAGGTTCTGAAATTAAAAGAATGAGGCTTCCTGGTAAAAAAACCCAAGTCTGAATTATAGGATCACAGAGCTGGAAGAAGACATTTGGGTCATTGGTTAAATTGCTTTGTTCCTTCGATTTACATCAAACCCCACTTCTGGAGACGGTCCTTGACAGGTGGGTATCCGTTTCCGCTTGAAACAAATCCTACAGCTCAACTCTTCAGCTATTCTTAGCAAGGAAGTTTCTCTTACTGTGCAAATCGGATCTGCCCTCCTGTCACTCAAGGCCATTATTTTGGATGTCCGAGATTCTGGGATGATGGAGAACTGGTGGCTGCCTTCCTCGGTTAGACGTGCTTTTGAGGAGTTGAAGCAGAGGTGGGTTCCTACCAGTTCGCACCAGTTCGGTAGAACCGGTTCGTCAAATCTACCGAACCGGTTAGAAGAGGTTCCACCAGAAAGCAGGCCACACATACAGAAGAGGTTCCAAAAATTTTTGAAACCCACCACTGACACACACACACACACACAGAGAGAGAGAGAGAGAGAGAGAGAGAAATAAATAAAGAAAGAAAGAAAAAAAGAAAAAAAAGAAAGAAAAAGTGAGAGAGAGATGAAAGAAAAAAAGGAAAAATGGACAGAGACAAAAGGAAGGAAGGAAAGAGAGAGAGAGAGAGAGAGAAACCCATGGCCGGCAAGCCACTCCCACCAGGTCACATGGCCGGCAAGCCACTCCCACAAAGGAGGCCACACCCACAGAGTAGGTTTGAAAATTTTTTGAAACCCATCACTGAGTTGAAGGGTACAATCATATGCCGCCTTTGTCTTCTTCAGCATACCTTCTGTCCTCCATCTCTCTTCTCAGACTTAATTTCTAATACTTGATGCCTTCAGTTAGTTTTCATGGAGCTTCTCCTGATCTGTCTGAATCAGTGGTGGGATTCAAAATTCATTACTATCCCAATGGGCAAAATCCCTATTCCCACCCCACTCCAGTGGAAGATTACTGCAAAATCCCCATTCCCTCCCTACTCCAGGGGGAAGGATACTGCAAAATCCTCATTTCCTCCCGATCAGCTGGAACTCGAGAGGCAGAGAATAGATGGGGGCGCGGCCAGCCAGAGGTGGTATTTGCCAGTTCTCCAAACTACTCAAAGTTTCCGCTATCGGTTCTCCAGAACTGGCCAGGACCTGCTGAATACCACCTCTGATCTGAATCCTCTTGAAAACGTCGACCTGTTCTCGAAAGCACCTGAAGGCAGGACAAGAAGGAAACCTATCAAGGAGGGAAGAAACCTAGAACGAAGGATTTCCTGACAGTCAAAACAATTCATCAATGGAAGTTATGGATTCTCCAACACTGGAAGATTTCAAGAAGAGGTTGGACAGCCATTTGTCTGAAACGGTATAGGGTCTCCTGCTTGAGCAAGGGGCTGGACTAGAAGACCTCCAAGGTATCTTCCAACTCTGTTATTCGGTAATTCTGTTACATATTTAAAGGCTCTAGTTTTACTTAGGCCTCCTGCAATCAATCCGTACTTAGCAACATTTCAGATGCAACGTTGTTGGTTTTAAGAAGCAACTTTGGCTTGCAAATGACCAACTTTCTACACTGAAGACCAGTAAAAGGGTTCTCCTTAATTTTTTTTTTTCCAAAATTTTTTTGGCTTATTGAAAAAAGATTCAAATATGAAAGACCAAAATAGTGTTTTTTTTTGTAAATCCCCCACACACAAATAAAACCCTAACAAAACAAAAAAATAGGTATTCTGAATAACCTCCAGACAGGGCAGGAAACATTCAAAGAAATAGCTATTCCCCTCGAGCGGCAATAAGCTTTTTGCTAACAATTGCTATTTATACATACATCTGTCAAGTTTCTGGCGTGCTTTTGAGACAGCCCAGCCTGGAAATTATTATATTTTTCTTTTGAATTCAAAGCCCGTCCCAGTTTTGGGTCTTCATCCCTCTTTTCTCCTCTGACATTTTTTCTTTTTCCCAGGAAAGAAGTTTGCCGTTTCCCCTCAAAGCACAAAAATCCATATCCCAAATAATAATAATAATGATAATATGCAGGGCTGAGAATAGCAGGGAAGATCAACATATTTGGATGTGTGATTTCACAGTTAGGACGTTGATAGCTTTCAGTAGCAAACGGCTGTCCATCAATTATGCTCCTTGTACATTCATATGCGATAGAGCAGAACAAAACCTGACTTATAAAATGGGAACAAAAAGAGAGGATGGAAGAAGTTAAAAGGAACTGAACAAACCACAAGCTCTCTTCTCTTTCAATATTTTCTGGCAATGGAAGATAATCAAGATGTTTCTCTCCAGAAGAGAGACAACCAATGTTTTTTTTCTCACCCCCGGGGTAAATGTTGCATTCATCCAAGGGTGAAATCCAGCAGGTTCTGACAGGTTCTGGAAAACCGGTAGCAGAAAGTATGAATAATTTGGAGAACCGGCAAATGCCACCTCTGGCTGGCTCCAGAGTGGGGAGGAAATGGGGATTTTGCAGTATCCTTTCCATGGAGTGGGGAGGAATGGAGATTTTGCAGTATCCTTCCCCTGGAGTGGGGAGGGAATGGGGATTTTGCAGTATCCTTTCCCTGGAGTGGGGAGGAATGGAGATTTTGCAGTATCCTTTCCCTGGAGTGGGGAGTAAATGGGGATTTTGCAGTATCCTTCCCCTGGAGTGGGGAGGAATGGAGATTTTGCAGTATCCTTCCCCTGGAGTGGGGAGGGAATGGGGATTTTGCAGTATCCTTTCCCTGGAGTGGGGAGGAATGGAGATTTTGCAGTATCCTTTCCCTGGAGTGGGGAGGGAATGGGGATCTTGCAGTATCCTTTCCCTGGAGTGGGGAGGAATGGAGATTTTGCAGTATCCTTTCCCTGGAGTGGGGAGGAAATGGGGATTTTGCAGTATCCTTCCCCTGGAGTGGGGAGGAATGGAGATTTTGCAGTATCCTTCCCCTGGAGTGGGGAGGGGATGGGGATTTTGCAGTATCCTTTCCCTGGAGTGAGGAGGGAATGGAGATTTTGCAGTATCCTTTCCCTGGAGTGGGGAGGGAATGGAGATTTTGCAGTATCCTTTCTTTGGAGTGGGGAGTGAATGGAGATTTCGCAATATCCTTCCCTCTGGAGTGGGGAAGGAATGGGGATTTTGCAGTATCCTTTCCCTGGAGTAGGGAGGGAATGGAGATTTTGCAGTATCCTTCCCCTGGAGTGGGGAAGGAATGGAGATTATGCAATATCCTTCCCCTGGAATGGGGAGGGAATGGGGATTTTTCAGTATCCTTTCCCTGGAGTGGGGAGGGAATGGGGATTTTGCAGTATTCTTCCCCTGGAGTGGGGAGGGAATGGGGATTTTGCAGTATCCTTTCCCTGGAGTGGAGTGGGGAAGGAATGGAGATTATGCAGTATCCTTTCCCTGGAGTGGGGAGGGAATGGAGATTTTGCAGTATCCTTTCCCTGGAGTGGGGAGGGAATGGAGATTTTGCAGTATCCTTCCCCTGGAGTGGGGAAGGAATGGAGATTATGCAGTATCCTTCCCCTGGAATGGTGAGGGAATGGGGATTTTGCAGTATCCTTTCCTTGGAGTGGGAAGGAAATGGAGATTTTGCAGTATCCTTCCCTTGCCATGCCCACCAAGGCATGCCCACAGCATCAGTAATAAAAAAATTGAATTTCACCACTGATGCTGTTTTATTAAAATATAGTTCTATAGTTGTCCATCTTTTAGGTGGTACTCATTTCTTTAGGCTTCGAAAGAGCATCGAGGACCAGCCAGAATAGACAGCGGAAGAACCGCAGATAAAATGAGCTGTTAGAAGGAAACCGTCCCAGGAGAACGGAGAAAATGCGATTTAGAAGCCGTTGATGTGATTATGCTCACTTGCATTTCCCAGTTATGCAGGTAACTTAATCATGGCCATGGAGTCACTGTTAGATCAAGCGACCTCAAGATGAAAGCGTAGATTTGCCAGCAGCTTGGATGAAGTTTGTGTTTCAGAGAAAAAAAACCCTGCTTAGTTCCAAAACTGGAGAAATGTTAATTTAAAATGCTGCTGTTTAATTTGCATAGGCAACTCACCTGGCTGGGATTTTACAGGTAATCCTTGATTCGCAATCGTTTGTTTTAGCGATCGTTCAAAGTTACAATGGTCCTGGATTACAACTGAAGAGCTGAGGTGGCGCAGTGGTTAGAGTGCAGTACTGCAGGCCACTTCAGCTGACTGTTAGCTGCAGTTCGGCGGTTCAAATCTCACCGGCTCAAGCTTGACTCAGCCTTCCATCCTTCCGAGGTGGGTAAAATGAGGACCCAGCCTGTGGGAGCAATATGCTAACTTTGCAAACCGCTTAGAGAGGGCTGAAAGCCCTATGAAGCGATATATAAGTCTAACTGCTCTTGCTATTGCTAACTGGTCCTCACACTTATGGCCACTGCAGCATGCCCACAGTCACGTGATCCAAATTTCAGGGCTTGAGAACTGCCACTGAATTGATGACGGTTGGAGCTTTCTGGGGTCAGATGATCAATTGTGACCTTCCCAGCTGGCTTTGGACAAGCAAAGTCAATGGGGGAACCTGGGTTCACTTAAGGACTGTGTGATTCACTTAACAACTGTACTGATTGCTTAACAACGGTGGCAGAAAGGGTTGTAAAATTGGGCATGACTCTGTTTGCAAGTATCTGTTGAAGAAGGATGAGGATGAGAAGAAGAAGAAGAGGAAGAAGAAGGAGGAGAAGGAGAAGAATTGGAATTAGAACTAGAAGAACTAGAACTAGAACTAGCACTAGACAAGAAGAAGAAGAAGAAGAAGAAGAAGTAGAATTAGAACTAGAAGGAGGAGGAGGAGGAGGAGGAGAAGAATTTCAATTAGAACTAGAAGAATTAGAACTAGAACTAGAAGAAGAAGAAGAATTAGAACTAGAACTAGAAGAAGAATTAGAACTAGAACTAGAAGAAGGAGGAGGAGGAGGAGAAGAAAAAAAATTGGAATTAGAACTAGAAGAAGGAGGAGGAGGAGGAGGAGAAGGAGAAGAATTAGAATTAGAATTAGAAGGAGATGGAGGAGGAGGAGGAGGAGGATGAGAAGAAGAAGAAGAAGAAGAAATAGAACTAGAACTAAAAGAAGAAGAATAAGAAGAAGAGGAAGAAGAAGGAGGAGGAGAATTGGAATTAGAACTAGAAGAACTAGAACCAGAAGAAGAAGAAGAAGAAGAAGAAGAAGAAGAAGAAGAAGAAGATAGAAGAAGAAGAAGAAGAAGAAGAAGAAGAAGAAGAAGAAGAAGAAAGGGGAAAAAAGAATCTGATATCTGATGCAGGTCTGCTCCTTACTTTTTGGTGGACACGGTTTACAGCCTGATTGTTCCTCCTCCCCACATGCCTGCCACGTCTTGGATGTGAGCAGCTCTTGTGCTTCAAGGGACACCAGGGACATATTTCTTTCCTGACAATTCTATAGATCCTCTGCTGTATGAAACTGACACTACAATTATTGGTTTTACCACTTCCCTATCTTTATTCAAAGAAAACATACACAGCTTTTGCTGGGGCTCAGAGAGAGAGAGAGAGAGAGAGGGAGGGAGGAGGCTGGCTGGCTGGCTGGCTACCTGTCTGTCTGGATGAGGAAGGCCCATGGGTTATTATCCTCTTAAGTCTCCATGACTCCCTCTGGATTTGGGAGAATCTAGCTCATATATTGGGTAGATGTTCCTCTACACAATGTCAGTTATTGTGTAGAACATCTCTCTCTCCCATCCCTCTCTCTCTCTCTCATCTATCTATATCTTCCGGCCTTCCATCTGTGCTATCTACTCTCACAGTCTGTCTTTCATCTACCTACCTACCTACTTACCTACCTTCTCCCCCTCCCCCCTCTCTCTCCCTCTCTCCTTCTCTCCCCTCTCTCTCTCTCTCTCATCAATCTGTCTCTATCATCTATCTATATCTATATCATCCGTCCTTTCATCTGTCTATCTACTCTCATCAGTCTGCCTTTCATCTACCTACCTACCTACCTACCTACCTTCTCCCTCCCCCTCTCCCTCCCTCCCCCTCTCTCTCTCTCACACACTCATCTATCTATATCTTCCATCTGTCTATCATCAGTCTGTCTTTCATCT